>NW_027507758.1:193288192-193313192 GCF_037356315.1 Lithobates pipiens | reverse complement strand
TACTATTGATGTTAAACTAAATGGTCTGTAATTCCCAGGGATGTATTTTGTCCTTTTTTTTTTTTTTTTTTTTTTAAATATTGGTGCTACATTGGCTTTTCTCCAATCAGCTGGTACCCTTCCTGTCAGTAGACTGTCAGTAAAAATGAGGAACAATGGTCTTGCAATTACTTGATTGGGACTGAGAAACTGGTCAGAGTTTGAGGGAAAGATGGATGGTGCTAAATACAGGGATATTCTTGAGCAAAACCTGTACCACTCTGTATGTGATTTGAGACTAGGATGGAGGCTCTCCTTTCAGCAGGACAATGACCCCAAACACGCTGCTAAAGCCACACATGAGTGTTTAAGGGGAACATGTAAATGTGTTGGAATGGCCTAGTCAAAGCCCAGACCTCAATCCAATAGAAAATCTGTGGTCAGACCTAAAGATTGCCATTTTCCCAAGAGGCAGACCATCCAACTTGAAGGAGCTAGAGCAGTTTTGCAAAGAGGAATGGGCAAAAATCCCAGTGGTAAGATGTGACAAGCTCATAGAGACTTATCCAAAGTGACTTGGAGGTACAGTCAGGTCCATAAATATTGAGGCAATTCTGATCTTTTTGGCTCTGTACACCACCACAATGGATTTGAAATGAAACAAACAAGATGTGCTTTAACTGCAGACTTTCAGATTTAATTTGAGGGTATTTTCCTCAAAATCGGGTGAACAGTGTAGGATTTACAACAGTTTGTATATGTGCCTCCCACTTTTTAAGGGACCAAAAGTAATGGGACTGATTAACAATCATCCATCAAACTTTTCACTTTTTAATACTTGGTTGCAAATCATTTGCAGTCAATTACAGCCTGAAGTCTGGAACCCATGGACATCACCAGACGCTGGGTTTCAACCCTGGTGATGCTCTGCTAAGCCTCTACTGCAACTGTCTTTAGTTCCTGCATTTTCCCTTCAGTTTTGTCTTCAGCAAGTGAAATGCATGCTCAATCGGATTCATGTCAGGTGATTGACTTGGCCATTGCATAACTTTCCACTTCTTTCCCTTAAAAAACTCTTTGGTTGCTTTCGCAGTTTGCTTCGGGTCGTTGTCCATCTGCACTGTGAAGTGCTGTCCAATGAGTTCTGAAGCATTTTGCTGAATATGAGCAGATAATATTGCCCGAAACACTTCAGAATTCATCCTGCTGCTTTTGTCAGCAGTCACATCATCAATAAATACAAGAAAAACAGTTCTATTGGCAGCCATATATGCCAATGTCATGACACTACCACCACCGCGCTTCACTGACGAAGTGGTATGCCTTGGATCATGGGCAGTTCCCTCCCTTCTCCGTACTCTTCTCTTCCCATCACTCTGGTACAACTGTGAAGGCTTTTTAGATGTTGTTTGGCAAACTCTAATCTGACCTTCTGTTTTTGAGGCTCATCAATGGTTTACATCTTGTGGTGAACCCTCTGTATTCACTCTGGTGACGTCTCCTCTTGATTGTTGTCTTTGACACACATACACCTACCTCCTGGAGAGTGTTCTTGATCTGGCCTACTGTTAAAGGTGTTTTCTTCACCATGGAAAGAATTCTTCAGTCATCCACCACAGTTGTTTTCCATGGTCTTCCAAGTTCCCACAGTGCCACCCATCAGTGCCCACAATCTGCCTCAATAACAGTGCTGCACCTCAGTGCCACATATCCATGCCCATCAGTGCCCAGCAGTGCCACCTATCAGTGCTACCTATCAGTGCCACCCATCAGTGCCATCTTATCTGCCCATCTGTGCCCATCAGTGCTGCCTTATCTGTGCCCATCAGTGCTGCCTTATCTGTGCCCATCAGTGCTGCCTTATCTGTGCCCATCAGTGCTGCCTTATCTGTGCCCATCAGTACTGCCTTATCTGTGCCCATCAGTACTGCCTTATCTGTGCCCATCAGTACTGCCTTATCTGTGCCCATCAGTACTGCCTTATCTGTGCCCATCAGTACTGCCTTATCTGTGCCTATTAGTGCTGCCTTAACTGTGCCTATCAGTGCCCACCAGTGCCGCCTCATCAGCGCATTTCAATGAAGGATAAAAATGACCTGTTTGCAAAATTTTATAACAAACTATTAAACATGATTTTTTATTTTATTTTGCATCTTTTTTTTGTTTAGCAAAAAATAAAACTCCCAGCTGTAATTAAATACCACCAAAAGAAGGCTCTATTTGTGGGAAAAAAATGATAAAAATTTCATTTGGGTACAGTATTGTATGGCCGCGCAATTGTCATTCAAAGTGCATCAGCGCTGAAAATTGGTCTGGGCAGGAGGGGGGTTTAATGCCCAGTAAGCAAGTGGTTAAGCACTGTGCTTGTCTATAGCAACCTCCCAAGACACAAACTTCCATCTCCCATCTTGGAGAACTTGTCAGAAGTTATCAGGCTGACAACAGAGCAACCAATTTCACACTGGAACGGTGCACTTGCAGGACGTTAAAAAAAAAAGCTCCTGCAAGCAGCATCTTTGGAGTGGTGAAGGAGCTGTGTATACACCGCTCCTGCCCATTGAACTGAACGAGCACAGCTGCCGAACTGCCGACAAAGTTGTGCTATTGGCCGAAAACCCCCCCGCAAAAACTACGGTAAAGCGTTGATAGGATTTTTTTTATTTTTTAATTGGCATTCGTGTCAGTGTCGGTGTGTTTTAGGTAAGGCAAAAAAAGTGCATCATTGCCGCCTAGTCTGTACTACGGGTACAAACCACAAATGACATATACAGTGCCTTGCAAAAGTATTCACCCCCTTGGCATTTTTCGTGTTTTGTTGCCTCGCAACCTGGAATTTAACATGGATTGTTTGAGGATTTGCATCATTTAATTTACAGAACATGACCACAACTTTAAAAATGTGTTTTTAGTTTTTTTTTAGTGTGACGCAAACAACAAATAGGACAAAATTAACAGAAAAGGTCAATGTGCATAACTATTCACCCCCCCCCCCCCCAAAGTCAATCCTTTTAGAGCCACCTTTTGAGGCTATCACAGCGCCAAGTCGCTTTGGATAAGTCTCTTTGAGCTTGCCACATCTTACCACTGGGATTTTTGCCCATTCCTCCTTGCAGAACTGCTCCAGCTCCTTCAGGTTGGATGATTTGCGCTTGTGAACAGCAATCTTTAAGTCTGACCCCAGATTTTCTATTGGATTGAGGTCTGGGCTTTGACTAGGCCATTCCAACACATTTACATGTTTCCCCTTAAACCACTCAAGTGTTGCTTTAGCAGTGTGTTTGGGGGCCATTGTCCTGCTGAAGGTGAACCTCCATCCTATCCTCAAATCACACACAGAGTGGTACAGGTTTTGCTCAAGAATATCCCTGTATTTAGCACCATCCATCTTTCCTCAACTCTGACACGTTTCTCAGTCCCGACTGCTGAAAAACATCCCCACAGCATGCTGCCACCGCCATGGTGTTCTTTGGGTGATGTGATGTGATGTGTTGGGTTTGCACCAGACGTAGCGTTTTCTTTGATGGCCAAAAAGTTCAATTTTAGTCTCTTCAGACCAGAGCACCTTCCTGCGTATATTTTGGGAGTCTCCCACTTGCCTTTTCGCAAACTCAAAACGTGCCATTTTGTTTTTTGCTGAAAGTAATGGCTTTCTTCTGGTCACTCTGCCATAAAGCCCAACTTTATGGACCGTAAGGCTCATTGTTGTCCTATGTACAGATACTCCAGTCTCTGCAGCTCGTCCAGGGTTAACTTAGGTGTGTGTGCTGCCTCTCTGATTAATGCCCTCCTTGCCTGGGCCGTGAGTTTTGGTGTGCAGCTGTCTCTTGGCAGTTTTGCTGTTGTGCCATGTTATTTCCATTTGATTATGATAAATTTGATGGTGCTCCTAGGGATCATCAAAGATTTGTATATTTTTTTTATTTTTTTTATAACCTAACCCTGACTTGTACTTCTCAACAACATTGTCCCTTACTTTTTTGGAGAGTTCCTTGGTCTTCATGGCCGTGTTTAGTTAGTGGTGCCTCTTGCTTGGGTGTTGCAGCCTCTAGGGTCTTTCAGCAAGGTATGTATATGTAATGACAGATCATGTGACACTTAGATTGCACACGGGGAATTGGTTGCACCAGAGCTTTTTATGGGCTTCATAACAAAGTAGGTGAATACATACGCACATGCCAATTATCTGTTTTTTTTTATTTCAGAAAAATAGTTTTATGTATATATTTTACTTCACCAACTTAGACTATTGCATTCTGATCCATCGCATATAATTCACATTAAAAAAACGTACTAAAGGCTGTACGGCTACTTTCATACTGGGGCGTCGTGGGCATCGGCAGTAAAGCGGTGCTATATTTTTATGTGCCGCTTTACCGTCGTTTTAGCAACGCTATTCGGCCTCTAGCGGGGAGGTTTTAACCCCCGCTAGTGGCTGAAAAAGGGTTAAAACCACTGGCATAGTGCTCCTGGTTTAGCGGCGCTGCCCCATTGTGTTCAATGGGAGGGGGTGCTTTAGGCCGCAAAGATGTGGCTTGCAGGACTTTTGTGCCGTCCTGCAAGCTCACCACTCCAGTTTGAAAGCCCTCAGGCTTTCACACAGGAGAGGCTCTTTACAGGTGCTATGCAGGTGCTATTTTTTAGCAGTGTCAAAGTGCTCTAATGTAATAAAATAGGTAAAAAGCCAAGGGGGTGAATACTTTTGCAAGGCACTGTACATATGTGATATCACTGTATTTGTCCAGAGCAGGAGAATTTTTTGGGGGTTCTTTGGTGGAAGGTTATGGTAGTAGCAAGTAAATACAGCTAAATAATAAAAAAAAAAAACTATTATAGACCAGTTTTTCTTTGATTAAAAACAAAAAAAAAATGTCCATAACCATTTGCTACCAAATGAAAGACAAATTTGTCCTAAAAAAAAGTAGTTGTGATATGTATGGTTTTACTAACACATGTCAAAGTTGCAAAATTGTACTTGGGCATTTACACTTGCTTCGACACACATTAAAGCACCTACCGCTTCAACATGCTTTTTTAAAATGTATTTTTTATGCTCTAGTTATGCTTCGTGGTGCTTTTTGAAGTTTTAATGATGCTCTCATACCCTCAATTTCTCCAAAACAAAGCGAAGCTAAAGCTTCTTTAAAAGCTTCAGGTGCTTCAAGCGAGCTTTGTCATAGACTTCTATGGAGGCATTGAAGCACCACTAAAGCGACATGGAGTATAATTTTTGAAGTGAAGGTATGAGGTGCACGCTGGACTGTAAGCTAACCATTTTATTTAGTGACATATGCTTTGACTGAAATGCAGAGGGCTTTAACCACTTTCCGACCGGCGCACGCTGATGTACGTTTGCAGAATGGCACGGACAAGCAAATGGGCGTAGAGGTACGTCCCTTTAAAATTGCCACCGTGCCATTGCGTGCACTTCGGTCGGGACCTCCGTGAGTCTTGTGGACTCTATGGCCTTGGGGATACCCGCGATCGTCTCACGGGGAGGAAGAATGGGGAGATGCTAAAGTAAACAAACATCTGCTTGTTCTGCCTAGCAACAGTGACACTGATCTCTGCTCCCTGTGATTGGAGCAGAGATGGGTGATGTGTAAAACACAGCCACGCCACCCACACTTAGCAACACGCCTCTAGGACACAAACCCCTACACTGCCACTTAGTGGTTAACTCCTTCACTGCCAGTGTCATATACACAGGAATCAGTGCATTTGTATAGCACTGTTTGCTGTATAAATGACAATGGTCCCAAAAATGTCCAATGTGTCCGCCATAATGTCGCAGTCGCAATCAAAAAAGCTGATAGCCACCATTACCAGTAAAAACTAGTTTTACTAGTAAAAAAGATTAATAAAAATGCCATAAAACTATCCCCTATTTTGTAAACGCTATAGCTTATTGCGATTTTATTTTATTTATTTTTTTTTATTTTTTTTTTACCAAAATATGTAGAAGAATACGTATCGGCCTAAACTGAGGGAAAAATTTTTTTATACATTTTTGGGGGATATTTATTATAGCAAAAAGTAAAAAATAATGCGTTTTTTTTTCAAAATTGTTGCGCTTTTCTTTTGTTTATAGTGCAAAAAATAACCGCAGGGGGGATAAAATACCACCAAAAGAAAGCTCTATCTGTGGGGAAAAAAAGGATGTCAATTTTGTTTGGGAGCCATGTCACACAACCGCGCAATTATCAGTTAAAAGCAATGCAGTGCCGAATCGCAAAAAGTGGTCTGGTCTTTGGCCAGCAAAATGGTCTGGGGCTTATGTGGTTAAAAAAAGCGTGTCCTAAGCCATGTTTTGAAGCGAGTGTAAACGAGCCCTTCGGCATGAATGGGGTTAATAGAATGAAATGCCAAGCTGTGGTTCCGAAAGCAAGTAACCCTTTTTCTTGTATTAAGAGGTATGGACTGCAAAGAGATTTTTGCCCCTGTACAAATTAAGACCTCAACTAGAATATGCAGTACAGTTTTGAGTACCAGTTCACAGGAAGGATAATAAAGCAGATCTCCGGGCAAAATTTTTACCATGTCCTTGTTGCTGATCTCCTACCCAAGTATGTCGCCCATGTTCTTCTGAGCTTTGTAGTTCCTCAGCAATAGGCTGCTGAACTTGCTGAAAAAACGTTATTGCCTGGTGACAACCTGCTTGTAAGTCCGCTGGCTGCTAGTCCTCCCGTAACCTCAGCCAGTGGTCTGACACGCCCCCTTGTATTTCTAGCAGGGAGGAAGCAGGCATGTATTGGGTGGAGGGGGTCTCGCAGCCCCCTGTCTGTGCCGTCCATGGAGGAGGTGTCTTCCTTCTCCTCCCTCCTCTGCTCCTGCCAGCAATCCGCCCCCACTCTGCCCTCACTCTGTCCCCGCCCCCCCGCACTGCACCTCACTGCCCCTCGCCTGCTGTATCCGTGTAGAGCAGGGATAATTATCAGATATTACTTGTATGACACAGCGGGGATCTCCTGCTGTGACAGGTATTTTATATGAGATCACTGATGTCCCGCCTCCTGCCGATGTAGGAACAGTGCGCTGTCAATCATCATACCTGCGGGACATCAGCGATCGGTATTCTCATATACAATAGCTGTCACAGCGGAAGAGCCCCGCTGTATCATACAAGTCATTTCTGATAATTCCTGCTCTACACTGGTGGGACAGACATGGTGGTCCCTGACGTTTGGCACTGGTAGTCCCTGACATGGCGGTCACGTACTTTCTTAGCTGGTTACAGATGAGTCTTTTGATATTAATGCATTATGGAGCCTTCTGGTCTTACAGACTGCCCTTGGTGTTTAAGGCATAAGATGCTCCCAGCTTATGCCTCACAACCCCCTTTATGTGTCGGGCTGTTTACTAGTTTGTTGACAATGGTTACAAACTTGTTTACCTTAACAACCAACTGCCATCAGTTCCCATTGTTGCCAATGCATTTGTTAGAGATCAGGTTTGTCTGAGGATGTTTCTCTGTTAAAAAAAAATTGTCTGATAGAGAAAATCAGTTTATTTATAGCTATCTATCGCTCTCTCTATATATCTATATATAATATATTATACACAGTATCTCACAAAAGTGAGTACACCCCCTCACATTTTTTAAAATTATTTTTATTATAGCTTTGCATGTGACAACACTGAAGAAATGATACTTTGCTACAATGTAAAGTAGTGAGTGTACAGGTTGTATAACAGTGTAAATTTGCTGTCCCCTCAAAATAACACACAGCCATGAATGTCTAAACCGCTGGCAACAAAAGGGAGTACATCCTTAAGTGAAAATGTCCAAATTGGGTCCAAAGTGTCAATATTTTTTCTGGCCACCATTATTTTCCAGCACTGCCTTAACCCTCTTGGTCATGGAGTCCACCAGAGCTTCACAGGTTACCGCTGGAGTCCTCTTCCACTCCTCCGTTATGACATCACAGAGCTGGTGGATGTTGGAGACCTTGCACTCCTTTGCTTTTGAGGATGCACCACAGATGCTCAAAAGGGTTTAGGTCTGGAGACAGGCTTGGCCAGTCCATTGCCTTTAGCAAGACAGTGGTCATCTTGGAGGTGTGTTTTTGTGTCGTCATGTTGGAATACTGCCCTGCTGCCCAGCCTACAGAGGGAGGGGGATCATGCTTGTCTTCAGTATGTCACAGTACATGTTGGCATTCATGGTTCCCTCAGTGAACTTTAGTTCCCCAGTGCCAGCAGCACTCAAGCAGCCCCAGACCATGACACTCCCACCAAGTCTGCTTGTCTTCAGCAAACTGTTTGCAGTTTTTCTTGTGCATCATTTTTAGAAGAGGCTTCCTTCTGGGACAACAGCCATGCAGACCAATTTGATGCAGAATGTGGCTTATGATCTGAACACTTACAGGCTGATCCACCACTCCTTCAACCTCTGCAGCAATGCTGGCAGTACTTGTACATCTATTTCCCCAAGATAACCTCTGGATACGACGCTGAGCACATGCACTCAACTTGAGGTCTGCTCTAAGTGTAACCTGTCATGTTAACCACTTACGAACCAGCCGCTGCAGTTTTACTGCAGCAGGTTGGCTCCACTGTGCTAAATCACATTATTGAACGTGATCTCGCGAGGTCCGGATAGCAGGCACGTGCATGCCCACTGCTAGCTCTGCGAGTCCGAACACGGGTCCCACAGATTCGATGTCCTGTGGGGATACGTCTCATGGAGAGGAAGAACAGGGAAATGCTGATGTAAACAAGCATTTCCCTGTTTTGTCTAGTGACACTAATCACAGCTGTGTGATGGGGAGAGGTGATCAGTGTCGTGTCACACATAGCCCCTCCCCCTGCAGTTAGAATCACTCCCTAGGACACACACAACCCCTGCAGCACCCCCTCCTGGTTAACCCCTTCACTGCCAGTCAAATTTACACATCAATCAGTGCATTTTGAATCGCATTGATCTCTGTATAAATTAAATGGTCCCAAAATTGCTCCAAAAGTGTCCAATGTGTCTGCCATAATGTCACAGTCACGATAAAAATCGCTATTTTTATCTAGCTACTCAGAGTAGTGTGAAGGACATTTTCACTGATAAAAATCGCTGCCGTTACTAGTAAAAAAATAAAATAAAAAATATTAATAAAGATGCCATAAAACTATCGCCTATTTTGTAGACTCTATAATTTTTGCTCAAACCAATCAAATGATTATTGCAATATTTTTGGTAAAAAAAAAAAATTTTTTTAGAAGAATATGTATCGGCCTAAACTGAGGAAAAAAAAGTCGCCTGAGGAAAAAAAAATGTTTAAAGCGCAAAAAATAAAAAACAGAGGTGATCAAATACCACCTAAAAGAAAGCTCTATTTGTGGGAGGAAAAAGGACATCAATTTTGTTTGGGATCCACTTTGCACGACCGTGCAATTGTCAGTTGATGCAGTGCCAAATCCCAAAAAGTGCTCTGGTCTTTAGCCAGTCAAATGGTCCGGGGCTGAAGTGGTTAAACTGTTGTATGGTCTTGGTCACCTTGCTGCAGCTCAGTTTCAGGGTCTTGGCAATCTTCTTATAGCCTAGGCCATCTTTGTGTAGAGCAAGAATTATTTTTTTTTTTAGATCCTCAGAGTTCTTTGCTATGACGTGCCATGTTGAAATTCTAGTGATCAGTATGAGAAAGTGAGAACGATAACACCAAATTTTAACACACCTGCTCCCAATTCACACCTGAGACCTTTAAACTCTAACGAGTTATATGAAAACAGGGAGGGAGGATGGCTAATTGGGCCCAATTTGGACATTTTCACTTAGGGGTGTACTCCCTTTTGGTGGTTTAGACATTGATGGCTGTGTGTTATTTTGAGGGGACAATAAACGACACTGTTATACAAGTTGTACACTCGCTACTTTACATTGTAGCAAAGTGTAATTTCTTCAGTGTTGTCACATGAAAAGATAGAATAAAATATTTACAAAAACGTGAGGGTTGTGCTCACTTTTGTGAGATACTGTGTGTGTGTGTGTGTGTGTGTGTGTATATGTGTGTGTGTATATATATATATATATCTATCTCAAATGCAACACATTCTGCCCTTAATTTTTCTATCAAGCTACACACAGAAAATATCCATTACTAAACTCATTCTAAACATTTGTTTTCCTTGAATGCTACCCCTCCCATCATATTTCTGTCCCTGGGAATGCATTCAGTCTTTTTCTAAAAGTTCATTAGAAAGTCCATTCTAAAGTTCTTTAGAAACAAGTCCAGGCTTGTAATGAATCAAAGGCCTTGCTTTCCACAGCTCTTGCGGTCTTCCATCATTTTGTCCATCATGAAACCACTTTTCTTGGGCTTCCTATGGATCAAATAGGAGACTGCCTGTGGAGTGGAAAACAAAGCGCATTATCTGTTCCTTCTAATAATACATAAACAGTAGACCCTGGCCATTTAGCTACAATCTCTCCTCTAACTTCTTGCCTGGATCTCTGACCAGCACCTTGCCATCTGCCTGTATCCACTTCTGACCCTTCCAAAGAACATCAACATAGAGGAGAGAAAATATACTGATATTTCTGAGAAGATCACTGCTGTTTATTTTGGAAGGTTTGCTGTAGGGGTGCACCAAATAGAAATTTTGGTACCGAAAATTAAGGATGCACTAGGCCGAAAAAAACTCAAAGTAATCGAAAATACGTTTTTAAAAAATATTTATATTTTTATATATAATTGTGTTATATTCAACTATTTAATTTACCTCATATGGTGTGCTTTTGGCTATTGGCCTAGAATGTAACATGACTGCCTGTGTGAAGACCCAATCCCACCCCCTTAGTGTATGTGTGGATGTAGGTTTGTGTATCTGGTCCTTCAATAGCCCATTGTATCTTTCAATCAAGCCAGCTGCCTGTGGATGATATGGGATATAGCATAACCAATACACTCCAGAATCTTTGGCCCATTGCTTTACTGTTGATCCGGTGAAGTGTGAGCCATTATCTCTTTGAACATTGGTACAACCATTGCAATGATGAACCAGCAAAAGTCCTGAATAGCTGTCCACTGCAGAACAACACTATCTCGGTCAGTTGTTTCCCCAGGGCAGGGAGCGATAAAGTCAATCTGCCAGATCTCTGCAGGCCTCTCGCCCCTCTTAACCTGGTGGAGAACTTTTGCAATGGCCATTGTCGCACTTCGCCACACACTGTACAGTTCCCTATTACAGACTTTATCATGTCAATGGATATAGCCAATCCTCTTTGCTATACCCATTCGTATGTCGCTTTCTGCCCCAAATGTCCAGATTGCTTGTAGGCCCAGTTGGCCAATTTCATCAAGATAGGATCAATTGGCACAACTCCATTCACTTTGGCAGTTACATCTGCCACTCTGTTCTAGTTCTCAAAGTCTGGGTACCAGGGGCACATGTGCGTCAACATGCCTCAACTTGATGGTGCGGGAGTGAGCTTCCTTCCACATGTAGTCCCAGGCTTCCTTAGCCTTCCCACGCCTTCCCACATCACCTTTCCATGAATCATCCATTCATTGGACTTCTCACCTGGGCATCCAAGTTGTCAGTCCTTTAAATACCACACAGCTGTCAGTGTAGATAGTGACATGAGAAGAAGGATCCTACTGAAGTCATCACTACAGCTTTCAACTCTGCATTCTGACTGGACCCTCCAATTGCGGTCTCCTGCAGGACTGTCTATTTGGGTTGTAGGATGTTGCTGTCCATTAGTGCTCAGACGAGGTAACTATGGTGGAACCATCAGTGAACCATGCTGACTCTTTCATGTTTTCCGACAGAGACTCAAAGGGTGGAGCCTCTTGAATGCGAGATGACTGCAGCACAGGAATTTCTTCTTCTGGTTGGATGCTAGTAAAAGTAACGAGCCCTGCCAACTGTTTTGAAATGTCTCTGACATCCCCAGGTGCAATATCCCCTCTTTTTTTGCAGTTACCACATCCATTTCACCAGTATATGGTTCTGGGAAACCGTTGCCCTAGTGGTCAGTCCATTATCTCTCACACATCCTGCTATTGGCAGTGCAGTATGGATGGTGTTGAAGTGCTGTTTAGGCCCCAAACAGGTACTTCTCTAGGAACGTGCATCTCTTCTGTGAACCCCGTCAGTTGTTTGGACCAGAATCCGATGGGTATTGCTCTTAGGCCTTTCTTTTCATTTGGCTGCCACAGACGCCAAGATATGGTACTATCCTGCTCCACTATATCCAGCTGAAATGATACTCCTCGTCTAACGGGTCCAATGCCTGATCCTGCAAAATGGCTTCCTTTGCAGCAAGGAATGCGGCCCGCTGCTCTGAACCCATTCTTTTTTCTCGTGACATTGTATATGGGCCTCAGGATCAGCCCAAGATGGGGCATGAACGATCTCCAAAATCCTAAGACTCCAACGAACTAATGTGCCTCATTTTTGGTAGTAGGGCGGTTACAGTGCCTGGATAGTTTGCACAACTGTCTCTGGAACTTTTCCTCTGTGGCTCAGGCCACATCATTCCCAGGAATTTCACCTCTGTGGCAGGTCCTTGGACTTTGTCTTTTGTTGATAGCCCACCTTTTATTTTCCATGTGCTGTTTTAGCAAGTGCAGTGCTTCAGTTACATCTTTTTTTTTTTTGCTCCCAGAGATCATGTCATCAATGTAGTGAAACACAACAGCTTTCAAATTCAGGGTACTTAAAGAGCATTTGCAGTCTGCTCACATAATTTGTAATAAAAAACATCTTTGTTCTGAAGCTTTCCTCCCAACCTTTATATATATATATATATATATATATATATATATATATATATATATATATATATATATATATATATATATATATAAATACATACACACTGTGATTCTGTACTTGCCAAATATGCTGCAGGAATCTCCCTCCACGGAGTCTTGCTGAAACCATTTTAACAGTGGGCAGCTTAGGCGGCAGCCTGTTCACTTCCTGGATTTACACAAGCACACCTCCAGCTCTGCAGCTCTCATTGGCTCTCTTATGACTTATCCCCCTCGCATCCTGGCAAACTCACTAGAGTAAGCGAGAGAGCTTGACATGATGGCATAAGCCTAGGTCTTTTTGCCAGAAAAGAAACGGGAGGTTGGCTATATATATATATATATATATATATATATATATATATATATATATATATATATATATATATATATATATATAAATTATGGTATTTACTGGCTGAAAAAAAAGTTTTACTATCCAAAGTTAAAACAACAAAGAGTTTTAATAGATGGAAAGTTGAAAAAAATGATCGGTCCGATTTTAAGTGCGACAAGAACATTTCAGCCAACTAAAGTTTTCCTATCCAAAGTTAAAACAACAAGGGCAGCTTATCCCAAAGGAAGGGAAGGATCCCTTGCTTTGTGGGAATTATTGAACGATTGCGTGCCTTAATACGGACTGGAAATTATTTGCCTAAATTCTGGCCAATCGGTTGCTCCCTCATATCCCAAGTCTCATTCACAAAGATCGGGCAGGGTTTGTACCCCTCCAGGGAGCCTCGGGATAACACAGTTCTGGTGGTGAAGCTGATCCATGCAGCCAGGACATTGAAATGGCCCATTCTCTTCATATCCACAGATGCAGAGAAAGCCTTCGACTGGGTGAATTGGACAGTCATCCGGGCCACTCTAGAACACATAGGACTCGCATCTTCCATGCTGAGCTGGATTCTATCCCTTTATTCCAACCCCTCAGCCGCAGTGAGTCAATGAGACGAGATCTGACTTTTTTTTTTTACATCCACAATGGCACAAGGCGAGGTTGCCCCTTATCCCCCCTGATCTTCATACTCTCCTTAGACCCCTTTTTGTGCACAATAAGGGCAGACCCTGGCATTGTTTGATATCGAAAGGCATCAGTCTCAAAGTGTCTGCTTTTGCGGACGATCTGTTTTACTTCCTTACAGACCTGCTCGCTTCTCTTCCGAAATTACTTTCTTTACGGGATTATGACACCCTCTCCTTCTTACAAATTAACGTGTCCAAATCATCTGTTCTGATGATGAGCGATGTAACAGCCTCATCCTTGCGATCTTTGCGCTCTCTGTGGTGGACGGCTGCCTCCATCCGCTATCTGCGAGTTGACATGAACCCTCTGCTCTCTATTTGGCCAACTTTGCTCCTCCGTCTTAAAACTGATTTGCTTCACTGGCATTCACTCACCCTGACCTGGTTTGGGCGTTGCATTGCTCTTAAAATGACCATGCTGCCTAAGGTGTTATATCTGTTGCAGGCATTGCCTATCTGCCTTCCCCTGGTATTTTTTAAGCGGGTAAGCTCTATATTCAGGGAATTTGTATGGTTCCACCGGAGACCTCGCCTCAAGCTTCAACTCCATCTTCCGAAGCATTGTGGGGGGGGGGTAGAGTTGGTCTCCCAGACGTATGGGCTTATTACAAGGCGGCACGTTTTACCTGGATAGTGGACTGGCATTGCCATGCTGAAGTGAAACAGGGTGGCCATGGAATTGTAGGATTTCAATGGTACGGCAAAGAGCTGGTCATGGACCAACTCGACCCTGCCGAGAGCCCTTAGGGACCACCCCACTCTTGGCAGCTCTCTGTTGATAGTGCATCCCTCGCAACCAACAGAGTTTAAAAGGCCCCACCCTCCCTCTGACCCTCAGTTATTGATTGTTTTTCCCACAGTTGGCAGCAAAACCATTTATTTTTTTCCTTTAAAAGACTAAAGGTCTGGGACCATGGTCGCCCCCTGGAGTTGCAGACCCAGAGCAGCCAGTGGTGACTGCGGGGTCTGACAGGGCTCTGCCCTTTCCAACGAGGTTCCCAGGCTTTCTCCGTATAAAAAGAAAGCTCTCAAGGGGAGATACAAGCCCTCCTGAGATTCTGGTGGCACTAGGACAGGTGAGGTGTCCATAAGCCCAGGGACCCTAATTCCCACTCTCCCCTCCTACCTGACAGTGGCGGACGGTAGGGAGGGGCTGCTAGAATATCCCCTATAACCTAGGGAAGAGGCTCCGGGTACCTTCCGGCATGTTGTCTCCCTGGTTAGGGAGCTGAGCTTTTCCTATTTGCCGCTCTGCACGGGTAGCGTTGGCGGCCACTACTGCGCATAACCGGATGCCGCCGGGCTGCTTTTGTTAGGTAATTTCCGGTGTTTCTGGTCTTCACCAAAATGGCGAGCAGAGCGGCAAAACAGTATAAAGCGGTATTAGAGCGGGGGGTCCGAGGTCCAGAGCCCCTCAAAAGCCTGTCTGTGAGCATTTCCTCCCGCCGGTGCGATCGGTAAAAGATGGTGAAAGAGGGCGGACCAGAGCTGGCAGCATTGGGGGTCACCACAGGGGGTGAGTGATCCAACTGGAGTGGGGTGGGGATTTGGATTTCCCTCTCCCCCACGAGATACTCGTGGCTTAATGGGGCTTTTTTATTTTATCATTCACAGACACTGAACTCCCTGCCCAGGGGATGGCCAGTAGGTCTAAGTCCAAAGCCACATAAAAATGCAGGCGCTGCGGGTATTGTAATGACAAACTCCCACAAGACCACAGCAAGCCTTTCTGTTTCAAATGCATCTATAAGCTAGCAGGCAAGGAGACGGCATAGGTTGTGAAGGAATGTCGGGCGCTGCAGTCAGATGCTAGCAACCCTCCAGTCCTTCGGGGCTACATTTGAGAAACGCCAGGTAGATGCCCCTTCAGGAAGGGAGAGCTCCCCCTTGCAGGACAACATGTCCACCAGCTTTACGGGAGGGTCCCAAGAACCTGCCCCCTCTATTCAGATGAGGAGGAGGTTCAGAGCAGAGTTCCCGAGAGTAAGGGGAGGACTCCGATCAGGATAGCCAGGTGGAGGCTAGACCTGGGGGACACCTCTTCTCAAGGCTATTTATGCGTCGGAGGACATTCAGATGCCTTCCACCCAGGTTTTCGGCTTAGGACAAGGTATATAGGGGATCAGGCAAGCTGCAGGCTAAATCTTCGCCAGTACACCAATCCCTTAAGGATATAATTCTAAGGGAGTGGAGAGAGCCTGAGCACAAGCTCCTAAAACTTAAGACCTGGAAACATAGATGCTCCTTTAAAGAAGAGGAGGAAGAAAAATTATTTAAAGTCCCACGCTTGGATGCGTCCTTGGCACAGGTGTCCAAGAGGTTGGACCTTTCCTTTGAGTACTCGGGCAACATCCAGTATTAGATAGATAAGAAATCC
Organism: Lithobates pipiens; assembly: GCF_037356315.1. Lineage (NCBI taxonomy): Eukaryota > Metazoa > Chordata > Amphibia > Anura > Ranidae > Lithobates > Lithobates pipiens. Next base: position 193,297,061 of record NW_027507758.1, on the reverse strand, counting down.
TGAAACTTTGCTGCGTAGAGCCTGGGAGGCCAATGCGGCTGCTATGGGTCCAGCATTGGCCTCAGCCTGTGTGGCCAGAAACGCAGACGCATGGCTCAACAGGTTGATGGACCATGTCTCGTGTAAAAAAAAAAAAAAAAAAAAAAAGAGTCCAAGGAAGTAGTAGACTCCCTGGAAGTCATTGGGAGAGCAATGGCCTTCTTAGCAGACGCGGCTGTTGAGACAGAACAACTGCCAAGTCAGCAGTGCTACTGAACTCCGCTAGAAGGGCCCTGTGGATAAAAACATGGGATGTAGACTTTACCTCTAAATCCCGACTCTGTGGTATCCCGTTTTGAGGGCTCCTTGCTCTTTGGTTTGGGACTAGAACAAGTACTTTCCCAATCCACAAGGGTAAAAGATTCTCTACAAAACCCAAGAGGGAGAAGGGGGAAGACATTTTTTCGAGGCCCTTCTGCAAAAAGCCAGTTCAAGAGTAAAAGCGAACAGAGGAAAAAGTGGGGGCTCAGGAAAGGCAAGGAAAAAAGTGGAATCCTTTTTTCCAGATCTAGACCTTCCAACAAAGAAGCCAAATGACGCCAACATAAAGTTAGGCGCAAGGCTCTCGTGGTTTCTCCCCCAGTGGGAGAAGATCACACAGAGTCCTTATACCCTAAGTCTCGTAAGAGAAGGGTACAGGTTGGAATTTCGGCCGAACCCCCCTCCAAATTTTCTTGTTAACTGCCTTCCCAAAGACCCACTGAAAGCAAGGGGCCTTTTGGTCAGCGTCTGTGAACTTGCGGAACAGGAGTTGATTATCCCTGTTCCAGTGAGTCAGATGGCTCTAGGGTTCTATTCCCACATTTTTGTTCCGACGCCATCGGGCAAGTTCTGGCTGATTATAAATCTGCGAAAGCTGAAGCGGTATTTGCTATACAAAAAGTTCCAGATGGAGAGTATCTATTTGGTCAGAAAACGCCTTCAGAAAGGAGTCTTCATGATCATGTTAGATCTGAAAGATGCCTATTTGCATGTGCCCATTGCCCTGGAACAAGAAAAGTACCTGCTATTTGCAGTACGGACAGAGCAGGGTGTACAACATTGGCAGTTCAGGGCGCTACCCTTCGGCCTTGCGGCCAGCCCTAGAATCTTTACCAAAGTTCTTGCCAAGGTATCCCCCTTCAGGGGATAGCACTAATACCATACTTAGACGACTTTCTGATTTACAGCCCAGCCCGAGAACAGCTCCAGATAGACCGAGACAGTGTTGTCCACCATGGATTCTCTGGGTTGGATGGTCAGCTGGGAGAAGTCCTCCCTGGACCCATTGCAGTCCAAAGTATACTTAGGGTACCAGTTAGACTCGGTGGCCCAAAGAGTTTTTCTTCCTCCAGAAAAGATCTCAGCGGTTCAGGGAGCAGTGGCAGCTCTCCTCGAGACTGGAGAGGCCTTGTTGAAGAACAGGGTCCCTGGGGCCACAGTCAGAGCAGTGCTTCCTCCAACTTCAGGGAGCTTCTGGCAGTCAAGGAAGGCGTTACATTTTTTTTCAAGAATCGGGTCAGAGGGAGGGAAGCACAAATCTTCTCAGACAACGTGGTAGTTGTGTCCTACCTGAACCACCTAGGAGGGACAAGGTCAGGCAGGTTAAGGACACTGACTCAAGAGATCCTAGGGGAAGCAGAGAAGAATATTCTCTCGCTCTCAGTAGTCCATATAAAGGGGGGGGTCACTCAATCTCCAGGCAGACTTCCTCAGCAGGCAGCCCATTCATTAGGGAGAGTGGGAGCTGGACAAGGAGGTTGGCTCTCTGGTAAGCTGTCATTTTGGCAAACCAGAGATAGATTTGTTTTCCTGCCAGAAGAACATAAAAGATTCTTCTCTCTCACCGGTGAACAGGGGGCCTTTGCTCAGAGCTGAGATTTCGGTCTGGCGTACGCATCCCCCCCCCCCCCCCCCCAGTGCTGGTGGTAGAAAGAGCCCACCGCATGCCGGCCAGACCGCCACCGCAAAGGAGCCCCCCCCCCCGTGTACATTTATTGCCAAAATGCTTTTTTTTGCAAAGATAGAGATATGACCCTACGTCTGGCTAGATTAAAAGGCCCCATTGAATATGGCAATGCCAAGCTCGCTCTATTCCCAGACTTTTCCGCGGAGGTCCAGTGACACCGCCGCACTTTCCTTGAAGCCAAGCGCAGACTGCGGATCCACAACTACAAGTATGCCATGATATTCCCAGCTGGACTTCGTGTGGACATTGATGGTAATGTGTCTTTTTATTTTTTTTTATTTTTTTTATGATGAAGCTGAATATGTGATTACCTGGCTAAAACGCTGTCATGCTGCAGCTAATAGAGACTGTTTGCCTTGTTTAGTGACTGCTGCTCATTATGACCTACCTGGAAATGTAGAATGGGGGGGGGGGGGGGGGGTGAGGTGAAGGACTGTGTTTTTTGGTAACATGCCATCTCAAATGGATGCTCACCAAGTCACCCCCACCCCTGTTCACTTACTGCTGGGATATTAATGGCGCCACAGGAAAAGGTTTATTGTTTGTACTATTCTTTATCCTACTGTCCTCATGAGGACGTGAAATTATTCTTCACCACGTGGTGGGAGCCCTGAAAACGTGTGGGTCCTGCTGAACATTTGTGCTCTGCAGCATATTATAACCCCATGCACAACCCAGGTCATACTTCATATTGCAAGTGAACATGGCGGGAGTAAGGGGACACCACACTGTTTCCTGCAAAGGGGAAGCTGGACATGGCCCATTTATAAGTTGTTGCTACCACTGTATGCAGTATCCAATGCCATACCTGCACTGAACAGACCCCGCTGGTTCACTGTGATCCTATGTTGTACTATCCTTTTTGACTCTAGGACAGTTACATTTGTTTGGTTTTGGGATAGTGCCGCATTCGTTTGGGGAAATGCAGGGTGGGGTGGGGGTAGTTTTAGATGATAAAACGGTGTATACTTATTGTCGAACACAAAGTGAATGTAACTACTTACATCATAGTCGGTCATGCTTTATAATTCAATTGGGGCTGATACGGAAGACATATTTCCAATGGCAACTCAACATTAACGTCCTCATAGAAAGCCAAGGAGCCCAACTCTATTATCTGATTAGCTGCATTTTAAGATTTACCCTATATATGATATGGTGACAATGAAATTTCTTACATGGAACGTGAGAGGGCTGCGAGACAAGATTAAGCGCGCGTCAGCTTTCACAATCCTTAAGAAATGTAGGGTGGATGTAGTGGTACTGGTGGAGACGCACATAGAGGGGAGACTGCAGATGGCGCTGCGCCGCCCCTGGGTGCGATGGGCGTATCATTCGACCCATACGTCCCACTCGAGTGTCAGTGTTAATTGCCAAAACTGTTCACTTTGAATTGGGGGAGGTAATCACGGACCCACAGGGCCGTTGCATATTTATTTATGCAAAGCTTTATGGTGAACCCCTGCTCATGTTGGTCTGTTATATTCCCCCACCGTTTGGTGCTTCCGTTCTATTGGCTGGCTTCTCCTTTATGACAAAATATGCTAGGACGCCAGCAATATGGCTAGACAATTTTAATGCTACCATCAATAACATGTTGGATCGTTTGCATTCCACCCACCCCACAACAGCCTCCACCAGAGGTAATATCTTACCACAATTGATGGCTTCCTTTCACCTGGTGGACTCATGGAGACGCAGGTTCCCTGCCACATGAGCTTTCTCGTATTTCTCCCCCTCTCATAATACGTTGTCCAGGATTGACTATACATTTATCTCACAAAGCCTCACCCCACATCTGTTAGATGCGTCATTTGGCCCACGCTCCCTGTCGGACCATAGAACATACCAGATCCCTCTTAGTGTCCCTATAAATAAGCCAGAACAGATGTGGTGTTTGAATCCTTTTTGGCTTACTTTGTTGCCGGAGGGAGACAAAATCAGTGATGAATGGAGGAAATTCTTTGCTGATAATGACCATTCATCAAATCCCTCGATAGTTTGGGAGGCCTTCAAGCTCCACGCCTGTGCCACTCTGATATCCCGCATTAACAAAATCAAAGAGAAGTCTAAAGAATAATTGGAAATAGCAGTGGAGAAACTAGTTGATACGGAGAGAAACTTAGTACAGGATCCCTCAGCCACCAACGCGGCACTACTCAGACTTCAAACCAGGGTTGTGGACCACATACAATATGCAAAGGCCAAACAGAAACCGTTTTTTCTCAAACAAAAATTCTTTGAGCACAGGGAAAAAGCAGGCAAACTTCTATCGTACCTAGCAGCACGTAGTGAAGAAAGACCCCCAGTTATTACCCTGCAGGGCACGGGTGACTCTCAGACAACTGATCCACTAGCAGTGACGTCTAAATTTATGGACTTCTTTTCAGAATTATACTCCTCCACAGTGTCCCCGATTGTGATTCCATGACTGGTTTCCTAGAGACGATAGACCTTCCTCAGCTCACGGAAGGACAAATTGACATGCTCCTTTTACCCTGGATGAGATAACCACTGCTATTGCAAGCTTTGCTCGCTCCAAGGCACCGGGCTCTGACGGGCTGCCGATAGAATTTTAGGCCCAATTCACTGAGGTCATCACACCTAGACTGCTAACACTCTACAATTGCCTATTCCAGACGCTTGAACTACCTGCCTTCATGAGAGAGTCCACGATAGTTCTCATACCCAAACCGAGGAAGGACCCCTTATTCCCGGAATCGTATCGTCCCATATCGCTACTGCAAGTAGACATTAAAATTTTAGCTAAAGTTCTCTCCTTACTCTTAAATCAGGTCATACTCTCACTTGTACACTCCGATCAGATGGGCTTAATGCCGGGCCATAACACGTTCTTTTAATTTCAGAAAACTATTAATTTTTAGACAAGTCATGAGGAAGTAGGTACGCGAGTAGTTGTCTCTTGACACGGCGAAAGCGTTTGACTCAGTCGAGTGGCCCTATTTGTGGAGATGTCTGCAGAGCTATGGTTTTGGACTGAATTTTCTAAAATGGATACAGCTATGGATATATTATGCTCCGATGGCCAGGGTGGTGGCAAATGGATGGCCTTCCTCAGTCTTCAGCCTTGGTAGGGGCACGAGGCAGGGCTGTCTATTGTCCCCATTCCGCTATGCTCTGGCGGCAGAACCCTTGGCCTTAGCCATGAGAACTGACCCCGAAATTAGGGGTCTGAGAATGGGACATGTCATTGAGAAAATCGGTCTCTATGCAGACATGTTACTGTACCTCTCTAAATCAGACTCCTCCCTAAATAGAGCACTGCTAATCATTGAACGGTTTGGGGCATTCCCCAGCCTAAAAATAAACTGGAACAAGTCCCAGATACTGCCACTAGATAGTTTTCCGCCATCAGAATCCCAGACCGCTCTCCCCTTACAGAGAGCTGCGACAATTCAATACCTAGGATTATATATCTCCAGAGTCCCGAAAGATTACATAGCCCTAAATATTGAACCCCTTTTTTCCATGATTAGAAATAAACTTCATGCATGGTCCCGTCTACCGTTGGGAGTGTGGGGACGCATCAACCTTATAAAAATGAACCTACTACCCAAGGTGTTCTGTATCCTCTGGCATTCTTCTATATATCTCCCACTAAAATATTTTAAAATGCTAGAAGCCCTTCTGGGTCCCTTTGGGGTAGAAATAGGCACAAACTGGCCTGGCAAACGCTCAAGAACCCAACAGACGGGGGGCACAGCATTACCAGACTTCAGTCACTATTACATTGCAGCACAGCTCTCCCAGTTTTTCCACCTGGATAAGACTGATGGAGATCGCTTTATGACCCTGATTTGTCCCAAGTGGGCTCAACAAACAGGTGACCCACTATATGCTGTTACTGTGAGCTCAGGTGCCACTGGTTCGGATGGAGAATTGGCACCCATCCTCCAGCAAAACAGAAGCATATGGGAAATAGCCTCTGGTAAATTAGGACCCCAAGGGCCTTATTTCATCTTAATTATGTTATGCTATCCACTCCAATTTCTAGCAAGATCGCATATGCTCCGAAGATACGGTGGGAAAGAGATTTAGGTCTGATGGAAGATGGAGAATGGGAGGAGGCACTCGAGACATGTAAAGAGGTTTCACCCAAGCGGTCAGATAGACTATCCCAAATCTATGTATTAAACAGGGGTTACCTCACCCCTCTTAGAGTAGCAAGATATAAAACTGAATTTCCACCTCACTGTCAAATGTGTAGAGCGGCCAGGGGAACCTTCTTACACCTCGTATGGTTATGCCCCCGTCTACAAGGGTTCTGGGAACAAGTAGTGAATTTTCTGCATGATAGCATGGGTACACCTGTTGGCTTAGATCCTAAGCAATGCCTACTGGGCATATACCCAGAGGTGCCGGACAGGCACACTAAAACATTCCTGCAGGAAACCCTGTTCGCTGCGAGAAAACGTATTGCCAGGAGATGAATGAGACCTACACCCCCAACATTAGAGTGGAAAGCGGACATTAATTTGACCCTGCCATATAAAAAGTGTATCTACTCTAATAGAGGATGCCCGCTCAAATATAATAAAGTATGGGACCGATGGCTGAATGACTCAGACACTTGCACGTAGAAATTGTTTAGTCTTACCACTACCAGTTGAGTAACTCTGTTGATGATTTGATATATATTGCATTAACCGATTATAGGATTACATTAACCGTGTAACCTGATGTAGACTCCTTTCGATGTGTATTCACGTACTGTAAGCTGTGTTCCAACTATATGTGCCTTATTTTTTTAAAAATAAAAAACGTTGCTTAAAAAAAAAAAAAAGTTACTTAACTCTGGATTACTGTGTGTTTGTGATCTCTGTTGACAATTCAGACTCAGCGGCTTCTTTTGGCGATCAAGTACCTTCTTCTTAGCTGGGTTAGAGATGAGTCTTATGAGGTTAATGCAATATGGAGCCTTCAGGTCTTACTACATACTGTCCTTGGTGTTTAAGGCATGATAAGAGGCTCCCAGCTTATGACTGACAACCCCTTTTATGTGTCCGGTTATTTTTATATATATTATAATCTCAAACGCAACTCAGTGGACAGGGGAAACAAAAACAAATGTGTTTCCATTTTTGTGCAGTAAAACAATGGTAATACAAATTGCTCGCTCCTGAAAAAAATATATAGAGAATAGAATTGGGATGTAAATGTGGGTTTGTATGCATAATTTTTTTTGCTGTCTTCTTTGCATAGGGTGAAGCATGATGACTGTTGCAGAGCTAAATGATCTTCTGGAGGAAATTGAGATTGCCATTAAGAATTATTCAGAGGAACTGGTACAGCATCTGGCTTTAAGAGATGAGCTTGAGTTTGAGAAAGAAGTAAAGAACAGTTTCATTTCTGTCCTAATTGAAGTTCAAAATAAACAAAAGAGCACAAAGAAAATGTGAAAAGAAGAAAAAGCTAAAAAGTAACAGCACACAGAATGGCAAGCAGGAAAAGGAAGTCATTTACCAGGAACGGTACATATGTTTTCCCTAGTCTTATGTCTTTGTGAAAAGTATTTATAGTGTGAAGCTGCATTTGCCTTTGTGAATTTTATTTTACAGTAACTGTTACAGGGGACCAGTGAGAACAAAATATGGGAGTTGCGACTGCTGCCTTGGTTCATAGAGGCGTATGTCCCAGGCACTAATCCTGATCTTGGCTTCGCAATCAGGTTAACTAAACTGGAACAAGTATACCGAATGGGACTGGGCTGTTTGCTTGTTCATGCATGCTTGGTTATTGATTCACAAGATATTCAAACCAGCATCAGGATGGCAGCCGTGAAGCCTGCACTTTACAGAACGAGATAGGGCAGAGCAATGTCTATATTTCTATTCTCATAGATTTAGTTTTAATGGACAGATCACTCAGAACAGATATTTCTCACAATTGTGCACTGCATTCTCATTTTTTATGGACTTGGGTAGATAATTCATATTTCCATTCTGATCAGCCCCTTACAATGGAGTTTTACAGCATTCCTCTCCTCCCATCATAACAGAGAAAAAGGGAGAGAGATGTATTCACTATTTATTGTAGTAAAGGAGACCTGTGAAATCTTGCCAAAGGAGCTCCTGAAAAATTGAAACGGGCCAGTGGCTGAAATAAGTTTTTGGTGGATTGACTCTTTAATGAAATCTGATGTTTTTATTTTAAAGGATAAATTCACCTTTGAAACATGTTGCATGTCCAGCATCTGCAGCTCTCATCCGACCTCCTCCCCCACCTGCTGTCACTATTTGAAAACCAGCTCTACCCACACTAACCTGTCATTCAGTTTCCCAGGGAAAAAAGATCTAATGCTCAGAATTAATAAATAGCTGGTACCTACATCCTATAGTCATGTACAGTTTGTGCTCATAGGCTTACATACCCTGGCAGAATTTATGATTTCTGGGCCATTTTTTTAGAGAATATGAATAACACAAAAACATATTTCACTCATGTGTGTTTGGCTGAAGCCATGTATTATCCATCAACTGTGTATACTCTTTTTAAAACCTAATGGCAACAGAAAGAAACTATCCAAATGACCTGATCAAAAGTTTACATACCCTGGTGATTTTGGACTGATAACATGCACACTAGTTGACACAAAGGGGTTTGAATGGCTATTAAGCACTTCAAACCCTGGAGGATTTGGCTGCACAATGACCAGAGCACTTTTTACAATTTGGCACTGCGCTGCTTTAACTGGTAGCATGCAACGCTGTACCCAAACTAAATTTGCGTCCTTTTTTCCCCACAAATAGAGCTTTCTTTTGATGGTATTTGATTGCCTCTGCAATTTTTATTTTTTGAGATCTAAACGAAAAAGGGCAAAAAATATAGGAAAAATATATTTTCCTACTTTTTGTTATTAAA
>NW_027507758.1:193072977-193287992 GCF_037356315.1 Lithobates pipiens | reverse complement strand
TTTTTCTGGGCTCTGGATCATCTATTATCCCAGTCGGTGATATCGGAGGTTCACTTAGTGGAACAGGCCACAGGGTTTTTTGATTCAAACCTTTCCAAAACCAAACAGAGGGGTAAGACCCATTCTAGATCTCAAAGATCTGAATCGGCACTTAAACATCTGATTCTTTTGCATGGAGTCAATCCGATCGGTTGTGTCCATCCTGCAAGGAGGGGAGTTTTTGGCTTTAATCGGTATCAAAGATGCATATCTCCACATGCCAATATTTCCCGCTTGCCAGAAATTTCTGCACTTTGAAATATTAAATAATCATTTTCAGTTGTGGTCCTGACATTCGGTTTATCCACAGCACGGGTTTTCTGAAAGATTCTGGCACCTCTTTTAGCCAAATTAAGGGCTCAAGGCATACTAGTCCTAGCCTATTAATAGATCATTCAGTCTCGGATCTAAACCAGAGTGTGATCACAGCTGTAACTACCTGGAATCTCTGGGTTGGATACTCAACCTTGGAAAGTCCTCCTTAAAAGCATCAAGGAGATTACAGTACTAGGGAATGATTATAGATACCGTACAGAAGAAGGTATTCTTACCCCAGACGAGAATCTGTTCCATTGTAGGACTAATTCAACTTATCAAAACAAAGAAAAATCCTTCCATTCGGCTGTGCATGAGATTGTTAGGGGAAATGGAGGCCATCCCTTACGTGCAGTTTTCATTTAAAACTGCTTCAAAACACCATCCTGTCGGTCTGGAATAAAAAGATTCTGGCCTTGGTTTTTTCCAATACGCTTGGCTCTCGACGTAAGTCAGAGCCTAAATTGGTGGTTGTTATCCAGCAAAAGGGAAAATCTTTTCTACCTGTATCCTGGAAAGTGTTAACAGATGCCAGCCTTCTAGGCTGGGGAACAGCCCTGGAATAAAATTCTGTCTAGGGGAGATGGTCCAGGTTAGAGGACCTTGCCTATCAACATTTTTGGAAGATTAGGGCAGTATGTCTGGCCCTAGAATCTTGGACGGTCAGACTACAGGGCTGTCCTGTCAGGATTCAGTCCGACAAGGCTACGGCGGTGGCTTACATCAATCACCAGGGGGGCACGAGAAGTTGTGCAGCCCAATAAGAGGTGAACAGTGTTCTAGCTTGGGCAGAAAACAACATTCCTTGCCTATCGGCAATTTTAATTTCAGGAATAGAGAATTGGCAGGTGGACTACTTGCGTCACCAACAATTATTTCCGGGAGAATGGTTTCTTATTCCCGACCTCTTCCTAGCTATATGTTAGAGATGGGGTATTCCAGACTTGAACAAGGAGAGGAAATAGATGTGGCGCTATACCTATAATACCAATTATTGTTGCGAACCTCTGTGTGAGGACTCTATTGTGTGTAATTCTCAGTGTGCTGGCAAATTAAATATGGACATAAATGTGCTATCATACACCCTATGCTATTTGTTAGTGAACATCACATAGGTGGGAACACATATTACATGTAATTCTCAGCGTGCTGGTTAATTTAGCACAAAAACACGTATTACATATATTTCTCAGCGTGCTGGTTAATAAAACCCAAAAACACAAAAAATCTGAAAATCAAAGACACAGAACCTTGTGACCATAATATGGAATACTTATCTCTATATCATAACAGTGTATAGTTATTAATAAGGTGCAAGTGCAAATAAATCCATATGTGCCTTAAAGGTAAGGATATATTGTTCGGTAATGAAAATAAAAAGGAAAAGGAGAAAAAGGACTGGATATAATATTGGTGAAATGACCGTGAATGTGATATTAATATTTTTAAATTGGTGCTCAAAAGTAATATTAAAAGTGAATATCACAGTGGTGGCACAATCTGATAGCTAGTCCAATTGTGATAAATAGTACTATATAAGATGAAAGAAATTTTTTTTTTTTTTTTGCAGTAAACATGAGAATACCATAAAACTTAAATGCAATAAAATACCATAAAAATTAAATAAAAATTGGAAAAAAAAAAAAAAAAAAAAAAAAATGTGCAAAAATGCAGGTGAACTCTGGACACTAAACGTAGTGAAACAAGTCTCTAATAAGTGACGGAATCTTCTGTGAGTGAAGGGGGGAGGTGATGGTTTCCAGTTGTGTTCCTCACGTTCGGTGGCTACTTATGTTATATTTTTATGCTCTCACCGGAAAGAATGCCCCATCCGGGGTGGATCAGCCTTCACAATATCAGCTATTGTGTCGCTCTCTGGCTTCCTTCAGATGTAAAATTAGGGATCCCTCGTTCCTCCGTGAGTGCCATGTGCCACGTTATATAAAGTAAAGAAGAGGCACATCCATAGTGTGATACCATTTAAAACATTGCTTTTATTCCAAGAAAGAGATTAAAACTACTTACAAACAAAATGTTTAAAATTGCGGTAGTGCATGTAGCTTTAAAAGTCCCGCTCTGTTATCTCCGCCTGAGCTCGAGGTGTACGTTGCCTGGCCACGCCCTACGCGTTTCGTCACACGGACGTCATCTGGAGCGGCCATTTTCGTACACCTTTCATGCTTTATAGGGTGTATTGTGTCTATCGCGCATGCGCGGTCAATCGGCGCCATTTTAAGTGAGGGAATGCCCTCATAATCTTATACTGCGAGACAGACTATACACAATAAAGAATTGGGACTGCGCAGTAAACGAATACCGGAAAAGGAACTTTTGTCTAGCATAATTTAACAAGGAGAATAAAATGCTGAAAAAACAAATGTGAAATTCCTAGCGAGTGTGAGGGCGTCTGTACTGAAATACTTAGTGAGGAGGTTGATTGTGTTAAAGTGAATGTGGGTGCTGGCTATTTGAACATTAACTCTCTGTTGTCTTGCAGGGGCATGGAAGACGTTATATATAAAATGTATATTACGCTGATTCATTACTAGAAATGGGAATGAATGAGGGGGAGGAATAGTAAATTTAAATATTAGAATTAAGGAAAGATTAAATTTAAAATAAAAATTAGATAATGATAATAAAATAAGACCGAGGCAGGAAGGGGTATGGTATTACTGTAAGGAGTATAAAAATGTATAAGATATAGGATATGCAAGGTATAAAAATATGTAAAAAAAATATCTAGAAATATAAAATGGAATATGTATAAAATGGGAGAGAAATAGGACCCTATCCAATGATCAATATGTGGGGGAATGTATGGCAATGTGGGAGAATATAAAAAATAAAAAATAACAATGTGAGAGAATATAAAAACACAATTGGGTATATATATATATATATATATATATATATATATATATATATATATATATATATATATATATATATATATATATATATATATGTATGTGTATATATGTATATATGTATGTGTATATATGTATGTGTATATATGTATATATGTATGTGTATATATGTATGTGTATATATGTATATATGTATGTGTATATATGTATATATGTATGTGTATATATGTATATATGTATGTGTATATATGTATATATATATGTATGTATATATATATATATATATATATATATATGTATGTATATATATATATATATATATATGTATGTATATATATATATATATATATATATATGTATGTATATATATATATATATATATATGTGTATATATATATATATATATGTGTATATATATATATATGTGTGAAGAATCTTCTTATGATATATGCAAACAAAACCTATAATGAATGAGTTTCCGTTTCTATCCTAAAAATTACCTACAAGGGGTTTATTTTTATTTTTATGAATAACGTTCGACCCTATTCTTTACAATAAATAACGTTCGACCCTATTCTCAGACTTCTGACTCAACTATTGGTGGGAGTGGGGTTCATAGTTAATGTCATCTTAGCAGTATTATATGAAATTGGCTTTTGTTTTTATTCCCATGGGGGGGAGATATATAATTATTACATGATGAAAGTAGAAAAATAGAAAATTAGTTATTTGTACAAAAAATAGTTATTTGTACAAAAATGTAGAGGATCCAGTGGTCACTCTAATGGCTATCTCTGTAAACATTAGTGTGACAAGTGGAGAAGTCAGAACGTCAGAGTATCAAAAAATCGATGTAAAATCGATTTAAAACTTTATGCCTATGAATGTCGGTAAGGAGATGAAGGTAGGGAGAATGGTTATCCTGTCTGTGTTGGGTGGCGTAAAATTCATTGTATAAATGTGTGATTATTTGACTAATTGAATGTATTAGATTCAACCTGGATTGTGCTAAAATTAAAAATCTGTTTAAATATGTTAATAGCAATTAAAAATTAGTTAAAAAGCAATTGAGGTCCAGGTCTATGTTCATTCCTGCAGGATGTAACGTTTCAAGGTTAAAAATCCACTTCGTTTCATTCTGTGAAATTTTAATAGTCATATCTTCTCCTCGCCAATGTCCTTTAATTTTGTCGATGGCATAAAAAGTCATTAGTTTAGGTTCTTGGTTATGAAAGTCTCTGAAATGTCGCGAGACACTGTGTTTGTCATATCCTTTTTTAATATTTTTAATATGTTCCTTAACCACTTCCCGACCAGCGCACGACGATGTACGTCGACAGAATGGCACGGGCAGGCATATTGACGTACATGTACGTCCAATATTCGTTGCCGCCGTGCCATCGGGAGCGCGCCGCCGGCGGCGCGCTCCCGCGCTGGTCGGGACCCCCGTGAGTCCGGTCGCGGGACCCGCGGACTCGATCGCCGCGGGCATCCCCGCGATCGTCTCACGGAGCGGCCGAATGGAGGAAATGCTGTATAAACAACATTTTCCCATTCTGCCTAGCAACTAGTGACGCTGATCTCTGCTCCATGTGATTGGAGCAGAGATCAGTGTACACTAAATGAAAGCCCAACCCCCCCACAGTTAGTAACACACCCCTAGGAACACTTAACCCCTACACTGCCACCCACAGGTTAACCCTTTCACTGCCAGTGTCATTTACACAGGAATCACTGCATTTATATAGCAGTGATTACTGTATAAATGACAATGGTCCCAAAAATGTGTCAAAAATGTCCGATGGGTCCCCGACAATGTCGCAGTCACAATAAAAATCGCAGATTGCCGCCATTACTAGTAAAAAAAAAAATAATAAAAAATTATTAATAAAAATGCTATAAAACTATCCCTATTTGTAAACGCTATAACTTTTGCGCAAACCAATCAGTAATCGCTTATTGCGATTTTTTTTTACCAAAAATATGTAGAAGAATACGTATCGGCCTAAATTGAGGGAAAAAAATGTTTTTTTATATATTTTTGGGGGATATTTATTATAACAAAAAGTAAAAAATAATGCGTTTTTTTCAAAATTGTCGCTCTATTTTTGTTTATAGCGCAAAAAATAAAAACCGCAGGGGTGATCAAATACCACCAAAAGAAAGCTCTATTTGTGGGAAAAAAAGGACGTCAATTTTGTTTGGGAGCCACGTCGCACGACCGCGCAATTGTCAGTTAAAGCGACGCAGTGCCGAATCGCAAAAAGTGGTCTGGTCTTTGACCAGCAAATTGGTCCGGTCTGAAAGTGGTTAATCCTCTCATGTAGTTCTCGTGTCGTCCTTCCTACATACTGTTTGTGATAGGGGCATATGTCACATGAGTGCTTTTGCAAGAAATTAGCTCTTTTATCGAGAATTCTCTTCCGTTAGTGGTGGAGGTAAATTTAGTGGTTTTCCTGTGGGTCTGTTTGCTTCTGCGGCAAGGAAGGCATTGACCGCATTTAAAGAACCCTTTTAGATGTTTACTGATCTTGATGTTACGTGGAGGATCGATTGTGTTTTTGACAAGTTTACTTCTCAGGTTGGGGGCTCTTTTATAAATGAAGGCTGGGTTATTAGGTAAAATTTGTTTTAGCACATCATCAGTTTTTAGAATGGGCCAGTGTTTCTTTATGATCCTTTCTATTTCTTTATGCTGTCTGTTGAAGCCCGTGAGGAAGGCAGTCTCTACGTTTTTATTTTTCTTAGCAGTTGTTTTATTTTCTATTAGTTTTTTCCTCTCCGTTTTATTTACGGTTTCTTTAAGAGCCCTAAGATAGGACTCTTTGTACCCCTTATGTATGAATCTTCTGATGATTTCAGCTTGTATGTCAAAATCCTCTTTCCTGGTACAATTTCTGTATACTCTTAGGAGTTGTCCCTTGGGTATGTTGCCGATCCATCTAGGGTGGTGGCAACTAGAAGTGGGTATGTAGCCATTTCGGTCTGTGGCTTTGAAAAAGGTTCTTGTGCCCAGGTGTCCTTCCGTTTTGAAAATTTGTAAATCTAAATAGTCTATGCTATGGTCGTCCCATTTGCTTGTAAACGTAATCCCATAAATATTATGATTTATTTCTTCTAAAAAGGACTTTAATTCCGTCTGGGATCCTCCCCAAATGATTAAAATGTCATCTATATATCTTTTTATACATTTTGAGGTTCCTTCTAGATGTTCCGTAAATCTGTTCTTCCTCCCAGTGGTCCAAGAAAAGGTTTGCCACGCTGGGTGCATATTTTGCACCCATAGCTACTCCCTTTGTTTGTACATAATATTTCCCTTTGTACCAGAAGTGGTTATGGCTCATTGCCAGATCCAGTCCCTCCAATATATAATCTATTTGCTCTTGTTTTAATTCTGATTTGTTATGGAGGGCCCACTCCACTGCATTAAGGGCGTCTTTCTGTCTGATATTAGTGTATAGAGAGTTAACATCGATTGTGACTAATAAATCCTGGTCTTCTACCTTAACATTTTCCAATTCTTTTAGTAGTTGCCTGCTGTCCCTTAAGTAGGATTTCCCTTTTGTTACTAACGGTTGTAAGTATCCGTCTACATAGGCTCCCAATCTTGCAAATACGGAATCTATTCCGCTTACTATGGGTCTTCCTGGGGGTTGTGTTTGGCTCTTGTGGATTTTTGGAACGTAATAGATGACTGGAGTTTTTAGTGCGTTAGGTGTTAGATACCTTGCCTCCTTTTTGTTAAGGATCCCGTTGGATAGGCCCTTTTGGGTGTATTTATTGAGTTTTTTATTATACTCCTCTTTTGGATTCTTCTTTAGTTGTTTATAGGTGTCTGGGATGTTGAGGAGGTTGGCCATCTCCTGTTCGTAATCTGTCTTGTTGAGTATGACTAGTCCGCCTCCCTTGTCCGCCGGTCTAATGACTATGTCTTTATTCTTCTCTAATTGTTTGATGTGCTTCCAGATCCCCTTCTTCTTGGAGGGTTTAATTGTCAATGCCCTGATGTCTCTTTCCACCATTTTTTTAAAAACCTTAATACCTTCATTCTGTGGTTGATTCGGATTAAAAATAGAATTATTTCTCAGTTCGGAATGCTTAACCACTTGCCGCCCGCCCTATTACAAATAGACGGCGGCAAAGTGGTTTCATGATCCTAACCGGACGTCATATGACGTGATCAGGATTATGAGCCGCTGCGCGCCCCCGGGGGCGCGCATCGCGGCGATCATTGTTGCGGGGTGTCAGTCTGACACCCGGCAACTACGATCTCGGTAAAGAGTCTCCGGAGACTCTTTACCACGTGATCAGCCGTGTCCAATCACGGCTGATCACAGTGTAAATGGGAAGAGCCGGTGATCGGCTTTTCCTCACTCGCGTCTGTCAGACGCGAGTAGAGGAGAGCCGATCGGCTGCTCCTCTGACAGGGGGGGTCTGTGCTGATCGATTATCAGCACAGCCCCCCCGAGGATGCCCACACTGGACCACCAGGGACGCCACCAGACCACCAGGGATGCCCAGCAGAGGTAATCCTCCCTAGACCACCAGGGATGCCAGTCAGGCACAATGGATGCCAATCAGTGCCCATAATGGATGGCAATCAGTGCCCACAATGGGCATCACTGATTGGCATGCATTATTGTTTGGCACTGATTGGCATCCATTAGTACAGTATAACACCTGTGTTGCTAATGAGTGCCCACCTGTGCCGCCTATCAGTGCCCACCTGTGCCGCCTATCAGTGCCCACCTGTGCCGCCTATCAGTGCCCACCTGTGCCGCCTATCAGTGCCCACCCATGCCCATCTGTGCCGCCTACCCATGCCCATCTGTGCGCCTACCCTTGCCCATCTGTGCCGCCTACCCATGCCCATCTGTGCCAGCTATCAGTGTCCATCCGTGTCGCCCATCCGTGTCGCCCATCCGTGTCGCCCATCCGTGTCGCCTATCAGTGCGGCCTATCAGTGTCCATCAATGGCACCTCATCAGTGCCACTTCATTGGTGCCCATCAGTGCCGCCTTATCAGTGCCCATCAGTGCCCATCCGTGAAGGAGAAAACTTACTTATTTACAAAGTTTTGAAACTGAAACAAAAAAACATTTTTTTTTTCAAAATTTTCGGTATTTTTTTATTTGTAGCACAAAAAATAAAAACCGCAGAGGTGATCAAATACCACCAAAAGAAAGCTCTATTTGTGGGAAAAAATGATAAAAATTTCATTTGGGTACAGTGTAGCATGACCGCGCAATTGTCATTCAAAGTGCGACAGCGCTGAAAGCTCAAAATTGGTCTGGGCAGGAAGGTGTTTAAGTGCCCTGTATTGAAGTGGTTAAAACTTGATTCTTCCTTTATCTTCCCTGCGTTTTTATTATTGGCAAAGAATTTTTTAATGTTTAATTTTCTGACAAATTTTTGTACATCAATAAAAGTTTCGAATTTGTCCAGATCTTTGTCTGGAGCAAATTTCAAACCTAGGTCCAGTATTTTTAGTTCCTCCTCATTGAAGGTTACCTTACTCAAGTTGTAAATACCTTCTCCTAGTATTCTCGCCTTCTTTTTCTTGACGCCTCCTCTCTTTCCCCTCTTACGTTTTCTTCTGCCCATCTTGGGGGCCTGTACTCCCTCCTTTGGTTCTCTTGGTAATCCTGGTATTCCATGTGTTCCCCTCTCGTGTTCCCTGGGCCTGACCACCTGGGGTTCCATCCGTTTCTTCTGAATTTGACCTTGATGTTGACTTCTCATTGGGTACCGAAACGGTCTCCATCCTCCTCTTGGTGCAAATGGAGGGTTCCCTGGAGGCCTGTATCCTTGACCTCTGTATAAAAAATCCCTTTGGTACCTGCCGTGGGATGGGGTGGTTTGGGGGTATCTTCTAAGGGGGGGAGTACCTATTTTGATGTCTTGGGATACTGTGTGGGTCCGGTTCTCGTTGTTGTGGTCCCCTGTGTGTCCCATTCTCTTCTGTTCTGGTATCTGCTGTTACTTATTTCCGGCCTTCTATAGTTCGGTGTGTGTGGTGCCACAATTCTTTCTGTCCTATTAGGTGTAGGAGTGGGTTGTTGCCATATTTCTTCTGTTCCGTTTGGTTGGTCTTCCTCTGAATCATCACCCATGGATATGTTATTGTCCTCTTCTGTGTAGGTGGTGTCCATTTGCCACTTGTAGATTTGTTGATTTTTATAATCTAGTACATCCCTCCGAAACTTCTTCTGTTTTTTTTGTTGGATATCTCTGTCATACTTTCTGATCATTTCTTGTAGGTTTTTTTCTTTCTCTTTATATTCATTCGTATTGTTGTACGGTGATAGTTGGTCTTTAACCAGTTGCCGACCGCCGCACGCCGATGTACGTCGGTAGAATGGCACGGGCAGGCATAAGGACATACATGTACGTCCCTTGCCTCCCGCGGGTCGGGGGCCCGATCGGGCCCCCGCCCGGTGCCTGCGGCGGTCGGTTTTCGTCCGGGAGCGATCCGGGACGAGGGGGCGGCCATTCATTCATGGCCACCCCCTCGCGATCGCTCCCGACGAATAGAAATCCCCGGTGACATCACTTCCTCTCCTGTAATGTAAACACAGGAGAGGAAGTGATGTATTCTCTCCTCCGTGTCGGTATTTTTCGTTCCGACACGGAGGAGAGCGGATCGGTGAGTTGCACCAACACTCTACACACACAGTAGAACATGCCAGGCACACTCACACCCCCCCTTTACCCCCCGATCACCCCCCCAATTACCCCTGCCCCCCCAGTCACAGTGACACCAATGTCATTTTTTTTTTTTTTGCATTGGTGTCATTTGTGACTGTAATAACTGTTAGGGCAGTTAGAGTTAGCCCCCTTTAGTTCTAATGTACCCCCCTAACCCCCCCAATAAAGGTTTAACCCCGTGATCACCCCCCGTCGCCAGTGTCACTAAGGCTGGGTTCACATTGCAGCGGTTTATGAGAACGAATGTGATTCGCACCGCACTGCAGTGCAAATCACATCCGATCTCTGTGCGATTCGAGTTCAGCCATTCGCCGCACCCGCCGCAAATTCGCACGGGACCCTTTTTTTGGCCCGCAGCAGAATCGGATCGCATGGGTGTTCACACCATGCGATCCGAGTTTGCAGATCGCACTGCGATATGCGAACTGATCTGGGGGTGTCAGTAACATTTCACTGACACTCCCAGCAGTTCGCATAGGGCAGTGTGAACTGCCGCCGGGAGGCATGCGATGCGGGAACCCGCCGCGGATTCGCGGCGTTTCCGCATCGCTCCAGTGTGAACCCAGCCTAATAAGCGATCATTTTTCTGATCGCCGTATTAGTGTCACAGGTGACGCTAGTTAGGCAGGTAGGTATTTAGGTTCGCCGCAGCTTTTTATAGCGCCAGGGACCCCCATATACTACCGCATAAAGCCCCCTGATTGCCCCCTAGTTAACCCTTTCACCAGTGATCACCATATAACTGTTACAGGTGACGCTGGTTGGTTAGTTATTTTTTTATAGTTTCAGGGCACCCGCCATTTATTACCTAATAAAGGTTTAACCCCCTGATCACCCGGCGGGTGTCATTTGTGACTAATAACTGTTAGGGTTAGCCCCCTTTAGTTCTAAGGTACCCCCCTAACCCCCCCAATAAAGGTTTAACCCCGTGATCACCCCCCGTCGCCAGTGTCACTAAGGCTGGGTTCACATTGCAGCGGTTTATGAGAACGGATGTGATTCGCACCGCACTGCAGTGCAAATCACATCCGATCTCTGTGCGATTCGAGTTCAGCCATTCGCCGCACCCGCCGCAAATTCGCACGGGACCCTTTTTTTGGCCCGCAGCAGAATCGGATCGCATGGGTGTTCACACCATGCGATCCGAGTTTGCAGATCGCACTGCGATATGCGAACTGATCTGGGGGTGTCAGTAACATTTCACTGACACTCCCAGCAGTTCGCATAGGGCAGTGTGAACTGCCGCCGGGAGGCATGCGATGCGGGAACCCGCCGCGCATTCGTGGCGTTCCCGCATCGCTCCAGTGTGAACCCAGCCTAATAAGCCATCGTTTTTCTGATCGCTGTATTAGTGTCACAGGTGACGCTAGTTAGGCAGGTAGGTATTTAGGTTCGCTGCAGCTTTTTATAGCGCCAGGGACCCCCATATACTACCGCATAAAGCCCCCTAATTGCCCCCTAGTTAACCCTTTCACCAGTGATCACCATATAACTGTTACAGGTGACGCTGGTTGGTTAGTTAGTTTTTTATAGTTTCAGGGCACCCGCCATTTATTACCTAGTCTCACTAGTGTACCCCTAAATTTAGGGGTGTCTACTTTCCAAAATGGGGTCATTTGGGGGGGGGTTGTGCCATCTTGGCATTTTATGGCCTTCAAAACTGTAACGCCCTTAGAAAGCCTGAAGGCGGTGCTTGGTTTTCGGGGCCCCGTACGCGGCTAGGCTCCCAAAAAGTCCCACATATGTGGTATCCCCGTACTCAGGAGAAGCAGCAGAATTTATTTTGGGGTGTCATTTCACATATGCCCATGGCATGCGTGAGCAATATATCATTTAGTGACAACTTTGTGAAAAAAAAAAAAAAGTTTGTAATTTTCCCGCAACTTGTGGCAAAATATAAAATATTCCATGGACTCAACATGCCTCTCAGTAAATAGCTTGGGGTGTCTACTTTCTAAAATGGGGTCATTTGTGGGGGTTTTGTGCCATCTTGGCATTTGATGGCCTTCAAAACTGTAATAGGTAGTGAGAAGTGAACTCAAAAATTTACGCCCTTAGAAAGCCTGAAGGCGGTGCTTGGTTTTCGGGGCCCCGTACGCGGCTAGGCTCCCAAAAAGTCCCACATATGTGGTATCCCCGTACTCAGGAGAAGCAGCAGAATTTATTTTGGGGTGTCATTTCACATATGCCCATGGCATGCATGAGCAATATATCATTTAGTGACAACTTTGTTAAAAAAAAAAAAAAAAGTTTGTAATTTTCCCGCAACTTGTGGCAAAATATAAAATATTCCATGAACTCAACATGCCTCTCAGCAAATAGCTTGGGGTGTCTACTTTCTAAAATGGGGTCATTTGTGGGGGTTTTGTGCCATCTTGGCATTTTATGGCCTTCAAAACTGTAATAGGTAGTGAGAAGTGAACTCAAAAATTTACGCCCTTAGAAAGCCTGAAGGCGGTGCTTGGTTTTCGGGGCCCCGTACGCGGCTAGGCTCCCAAAAAGTCCCACATATGTGGTATCCCCATACTCAGGGGAAGCAGCAGAATTTATTTTGGGGTGTCATTTCACATACGCCCATAGCATGTGTGAGCAATATATCATTTAGTGACAACTTTGTAAAAAAAAAAAAATATTTTTTTTTTTGTCATTATTCAATCGCTTGAGGCAAAAAAATAAAATATTCAATGGGCTCAACATGCCTCTTATCAATTTCCTTAGGGTGTCTACTTTCCAAAATGGGGTCATTTGAGGGGGTTTTGTACTGCCCTGCCATTTTAGCACCTCAAGAAATGAGATAGGCAGTCGTAAACTAAAAGCTGCGTAAATTCCAGAAAACGTACCTTAGTTTGTAGATGTGACAACTTTTGCGCAAACCAATAAATATACAATTATTGACTTTTTTTTTACCAAAGACATGTGGCTGAATACATTTTGGCCTAAATGTATGACTAAAATTGAGTTTATTGGATTTTTCTAAAAAACAAAAAGTAGAAAATATCATTTTTTTTCAAAATTTGCGGTCTTTTTACGTTTATATCGCAAAAAATAAAAATCGCAGAGGCAATCAAATGCCATCAAAAGAAAGCTCTATTTGTGGGAAGAAAAGGACGCAAATTTTGTTTGGGTACAACATTGCATGACCGCGCAATTACCAGTTAAAGCAGCGCAGTGCCAAAGTGTAAAAAGACCTCTGGTCATTTACCAGCAAAATGGTCCGGTCTGAAAGTGGTTAATCTGTGAGATTTCCGTCTCAATATTTTTGAGTTTGACCTGCCTTCTAACTACAATATTGGAATGGAATATATTCCATTTTATATTTCTATATATATTTTTTACATATTTTTATACCTTGCATATCCTATATCTTATACATTTTTATACTCCTTACAGTAATACCATACCCCTTCCTGCCTCGGTCTTATTTTATTATCATCTAATTTTTATTTTAAATTTAATCTTTCCTTAATTCTAATATTTAAATGTACTATTCCTCACCCTCATTCATTACCATTTCTATATATAACGTCTTCCATGCCCCTGCAAGACAACAGAGAGTTAATGTTCAAATAGCCAGCACCCACATTCACTTTAACACAATCAACCTCCTCACTAAGTATTTCAGTACAGACGCCCTCACACTCGCTAGGAATTTCACGTTTTTTCAGCATTTTATTCTCCTTGTTAAATTATGCTAGACAAAAGTTCCTTTTCCGGTATTAGTTTACTGCGCAGTCCCAATTCGTTATTGTGTATAGTCTGTCTCGCAGTATAAGATTATGAGGGCATTCCCCCACTTAAAATGGCGCCGATTGACCGCGCATGCGCGATAGACACAATACACCCTATAAAGCATGAAAGGTGTACAAAAATGGCCGCTCCAGATGACGTCCGTGTGACGAAACGCGTAGGGCGTGGCCAGGCAACGTACACCTCGAGCTCAGGCGGAGATAACAGAGCGGGACTTTTAAAGCTACATGCACTACCGCAATTTTAAACATTTTGTTTGTAAGTAGTTTTAATCTCTTTCTTGGAATAAAAGCAATGTTTTAAATGGTATCACACTATGGATGTGCCTCTTCTTTACTGTATATAACGTGGCACATTGCACTCACGGAGGAACGAGGGATCCCTAATTTTACATCTGAAGGAAGCCAGAGAGCGACACAATAGCTGATATTGTGAAGGCTGATCCACCCCGGATGGAGCATTCTTTCCGGTGAGAGCATAAAAATATAACATACAGTAGCCACCGAACGTGAGGAACACAACTGGAAACCATCACCTCCCCCCTTCACTCACGGAAGATTCCGTCACTTATTAGAGACTTGTTTCACTACGTTTTAGTGTCCACAGTTCACCTGCATTTTTGCACATTTTTTATTTTTATTTAATTTTTATGGTATTTTATTGCATTTAAGTTTTATGGTATTCTCATGTTTACTGCAAAAAAAAATTTTTTTCTTTCATCTTATATAGTACTATTTATCAAAATTGGACTAGCTATCAGATTGTGCCACCACTGTGATATTCACTTTTAATATTACTTTTGAGCACCAATTTTAAAATATTAATATCACATTCACGGTCATTTCACCAATATTATATCCAGTCCTTTTTCTCCTTTTCCTTTTTATTTTCATTACCGAACAATATATCCTTACCTTTAAGGCACATATGGATTTATTTGCACTTGCACCTTATTAATAACTATACACTGTTATGATATAGAGATAAGTATTCCATATTATGGTCACAAGGTTCTGTGTCTTTGATTTTCAGATTTTTTGTGATTTTTTTTTTTTGTGTTTTTGGGTTTTATTAACCAGCACGCTGAGAAATATATGTAATACGTGTTTTTGTGCTAAATTAACCAGCACGCTGAGAATTACATGTAATATGTGATGTTCACTAACAAATAGCATAGGGTGTATGATAGCACATTTATGTCCATATTTAATTTGCCAGCACACTGAGAATTACACACAATAGAGTCCTCACACAGAGGTTCGCAACAATAATTGGTATTATAGGTATAGCGCCACATCTATTTCCTCTCCTTGTTTTAGCATCTTTCCACCCATTTGGGTGGAAATTAATAGAGGCTGCTCTTACCCTAATTTATTTCGTATTCATTTCTTTATTTATATTCAATTCTAAGGCTCCATAGCGCAACCTGTACCCCACTTAATATTCCAGACTTGGACCTATTCCCTATTCGCGTCCAGATTCAACAACTGAGTCGACAACTTTGTGTCGAGAACAAGGGAACCAGTGCATTAGTCTTCCCATGGGATCAGTTTTCACTGATCTATGCGTTTCCTTCAGTTCTGCTACTTCCGCGCCTACTCCGTAGGTTTAAGCAGGAACAAAAGGAGTTGATTCTGGTGGCCCCAGTGGGTCCCGGAAGATCTTGATTTACTGAGATCATAAAGATGGCAGTAGGAGTCCTTCGGACTCTTTCATTATAGCCAGACCTTCTTGCACAAGGTACGGTATTTCATCCTACCTTACGGATGAAAAATTTAACAGGTTTGACTGTTGAATCCCACTTTATAAAAGATCGTGGGTGATCTCCTTCGGTAGTTTCTACCTTGATTAATGCCGGGAATCCGGCTTCCAGAATCATTTACTATAGAGTCTGGAAGGCATATGTTTCTTGCTGTGGATCCAGGGGTTGGCACCCCAGGAAGTATGTCATAGGCAGGATCCCTGATTTCCTGTAAATGGGATCTGAAATGAAGCTGGCCTTGACTTCTATCAAAAGCCAGATCCTGGCCTTGTCTGTGTTTTTTCAATAGCCTCTTGCTTCCCACTCTTGGCGCGTAGCTTATTCAGGGGGTAACATGGATTAATCCCCCCTATCAAGGCACCTCTAAATCCTTGGGATTTAAAATTGGTTTTATCGGCTTTGCAGAATCAGCAATTTGAGCCTTTACGAGAAATTCCCTTAGTTCTTTTTGACAAGAAAGATAATCTTTCTGCTTGCCATTTCTTCTGCTAGAAGAGTATCGGAAGTAGGGTTCTGTCTTGTAAAGAGCCATATTTGATCATGCATAAGGATGAGTTGGTTTTATGTCCTCATCCTGAATTCCTACCAAAAGTGGTAACAGGTTTTCATTTAAACCAAGATATTATTCTTCCTTCTTTTATCTTGGGAAGAGAGGCACTACATTCCCTTAATGTAGTAAGACCGATCAGAGTCTATTTAAAGGCGACCCCTCACCTTTTGTTTGTACTGCCAGAGAGTCCACAATGTGGACAGGCATTGTCAAAATCCACTATTTTCCAAATGGATTCATCAAGTGATTGTTCAAGCTTCAGCTTAAAGAAGAAAGTTCTTCCTTCTTATGTTAGAGCACACTTATCCAGGGCGATTAGTGCCTCTTGGGTGGTGCATCATCAGGCCTCTATGGATCAGATCTGCAAGGCCGCGACTTGATCTTCGGTTCATACGTTTATCAGATTTTATCAAATCGATATTAAAGGTCATGAGGATATTGCCTTTGGGCGCATTAAGTAACATAGTACTATGGCTCTGTGCCCCCTGATGTAAGAAAAGAAAACAGGATTTTTAAAACGGCTTACCTGTAAAATCCTTTTCTTTGATCTTTACATCAAGGGACACAGAGGTCCCTCCTTTCTTGGTATACACTTGTATTGCTTGGCTACAAAACTGAGGACTCCCAGTAGTGGGAGGGGTTATATAGGTAGTACACTTCTTGCCTTAGGGTGTGCCAGTGTCCATCGCCTATCAGTGGCCCTATAACCCACATAGTAAGTACTTTCACTCTGTGTCCCCTGATGTACATCAAAGAAAAGGATTTTTACAGGTAAGCTGTTATAAAAATCATGTTTTTCCAACCTCCCTCTCCTTCACACAGCTACTACAGTGGGAATCCCTTAGCCAAAACAGCAGCAAGTCTTTTTGTGCCATGTTTTTATAAAACCCGTTTCAATCATGTCATATACAAATGGGATCAGTGTCATTTTTATAGCAATTAATGGTTTATTGTTTGTGATACACTAGCTAATTTTATTGTAGAAAAATTACACTGTGAATGTCTATACCCCTGAAGAAGAATCCAAAACAATTGTCATTCGAAATGCGTTGGATGTTTCTGTCTCCTATGGTACACAGACCCATGTGGACAGAACCAGCAGCCACCCATCTATGTAACCTTGGTGTGTATGTATGTGTAATATAAAAAATATATATATATATATATATATATATATATATATATATATATATATATATATATATATATATATATATATATAATATATGTATGTATCGGCCTCACCAATTCTTTTAGCTTTATTTTTACTTTATTTTTTTTTTACTTTGTCTAATTTTGCATACATTTTTGTTACTTTTATGAACACAGATTTCATCCAATTGTCTGCCAGTACAGTTCCAATTAAGGGGGTTCATTTGTTTTTTTCTTGGTAGTTGCATTGCCTGGACATATGTTTGGTTTATTGTCTTGCGGTTGAACAAATCCTTGACGAAGCAGGCACTGCAAAATGCTATGGTAGGCCTTTTGGTTAAGGAAAGGTGGAAGTTGATAATTTAGATCCAGCAAAAGTGCCCCAAATGATCATAGTTGTTCCATATTTGATATCTGGCATCATCTTTTCACCTGCTTGTGAACATATAAAAATCCTTGTGATGAATGAAAATTTCAAGTTTTAAATAACCAGTTTAAAAGAAAAAAATTCCAGTCTTTGGCAGTTCATGACCTGTAGTTCCTGGCCCAAGTAAGCCTCTTTCTTATTTTGCCAGTTTTAGAAATGTCTTCCTTACTTCACCTTGATTTGTCGGACCTGCAGGCCGACGTGGTGTTGTCGCAGTTAAATCGAACCTTAGGTAATTTTTTCTAAATCTCATTGTTTTAACTTTGGATAGTAAAACATTTTTCTCTCTGCCAGTAATACAGCCCACTTCCTGTTTCTTGTCTGGTAAAAAGCCTAGGCTCATGACATGCACAGCTCTCTCACTCTGGTGAGTTTGCCAGGACGGTAGAGGGGGATGAGTCATAAGAGGGCCAATCAGAGCTGGAGGTGTGCCTCTGTGTAAATCCAGGAAATTAACAGTTAAAATGGTCTGCAGCGTATTTGGCAAGTACAGAATCAGTGTGTGTATGTATATGTGTATGTATATGTGAGTGTGTGTGTGTGTATGTGTATGTATGTATATATATATATATATATATATATATATATATATATACAATTCAAATAATATGCAAAGTGGTTGAAGGGAAGCTTCAGAATGGCAAAGATGTTTTATTATAAATTATGTGAGCAGACTGCAGTTCCTCTTGAGGCTTGCTTAATTACTGATGTTTGAAGCTCTTGTCCTATGAGCTGCCTATCATGCAAGTTGACTCTCAGAAACTTCTCTTCTGATTCTGGTGGATTTTAGTCTGCCAGTCCTGTCTCTGTCCCACTTTCTTTTCCTAATTGAAAGTCCAATACGAATATTTTTCACATACATGTAAAAATCAGCTTTTTGTTTTTTGCTAGAAAATTACTTAGAACCCCCCAAGCAATATATATTTTCAGAAATTAAAGGTCCTTAAGAATAAAATGCTGGATATTGCAATTTTTTTATGTCACACAATATTTGTGCAGTGGTTTATCAAACGTTTGTGAATTTTAGGCACACTAACACAATATAATACCCACTTTTTTGGTAAAATATAAAATATATTGTATATTAAATGGATATAAAATTGCACATGGCAAAAAAAATTACAGTACATTAAATTATACATAGGTGACATTTTTAAAGGCTTTACAGGTTTACCAGTTTAGTTAGAGGAGGTCTGGCACTAGAATTGTTGCTCTCACTCTGTTAACGATGATTCTTCACATATGTGGTGCGATCACCATTTACATTTGCTAGTGGGACCTTTTGTTCTCATTTATGCATGAGCACGGGGGATGAAGGAGCATTACATTTTTGTTATTTATTTTATGTACCGTACTTTTTTTTTTTTTTACCTTAAACTTTATTGCTATGAGCAACATCACTTGTGATAGCATGTGCAATGACAGGTCCTCTTTATGGAGATACCCTAAAACTCTACTCTGGCCTCCAAAGCAGCCGATCGTAGTTTTGATTGGCTGCTTTACAAACAGCTGAAACAAATCAAAACTGAAAGTAATGAAATCCTTGTCATCTCCTATTTCTGACATCACAGGGGAGGCTGAGGGAATGGAAGTGGTGGCAGGAGAGTCTGGGAAAGGTGGTGGGTAGCTGTAGAGCCATTCAATCACCTTTAGCAGAGAACCCATAACCCACTCTAAGGAATGATACCAGGATCATGTCTGCAGCCATAATCCTGGTATAACTGCTTCCTTCTGAGGGTGTTTTTATACAGCCTATGTATGGGAAGCAGTCAATTTAATATTGTAATTTTTTTTTTATTTTTTTTTTTCAATTTTTAGACACCGCTTACCTTTGTACCATTTTAGGTTATTCGCTGTACTTGAACTGCTTGAATTCAATAAGTTGGGAAAGTGGCACTGTTCTAAATTTTTTGCCAGTATTGTATATATAGGAATAAGATTAACATTTTGACATTACAGGAATATGTGCAAAAACTTATTTGGTTTATAAAGTGCATTTCTACTTTGGCAGTCAGTTTTGAGAAAACCCTATACTATGTTGTTCTATTCCCATTTGTATAACATGGCTAAGAAAAAAATTGTTTTAAATGATTTTTACCATTTTAGTTTTTATCTCAGGGGTAGGGGTCATGTCTGACTGCAAGGTTTTTTGGACATTATTAAACTGAGCCTGTCCCAAGTTGGACCTCATTACCATACAATGTTAGAAGCCAAGCCTCTACATTTTTAACCCTTTGTTAGGTCATAGTGTTAAAATCTAGTTGCAAATTATAATAAAGATCTGCCTGCACAGTGCAGACAGGGTTAATTATTGCTAACCCTGCACCCTGCCCCCTCATCAAAGAAGAATACCTAATTAATTGGAGGGACTGGCACAGAGTATCTAAACAGGTAATCTGCAATTTTGTTGTTTTGCTATGTGAATGGGCACATGTAACAAATATTAAGTAGGTGTTATCCCAATGTGGCTACAAATGTGGAAATACACTTTAAGGGCCGGTTCACACAGCAGGCGAGGCGTCTCTGACTTGCCTCGCCGCGACCTGCGGCGACCTCAGAGGCGACTTGCAGATGACTTCTGTATAGAAGTCAATGCAAGTCGCCCCGAGGGCGCCCAAAAGTAGTACAGGAACCTTTTTTCTGAGTCGGAGCGACTCGAGTCGCTCCTCTCAGAACGGTTCCATTGTACAGAACGGGGGCGACTTGCGGGAGCGAGGCGAGTTGTGTCGCCTCGCATCGCCCGCTGTGTGAACCGGCCCTAAGTCTTTGAGTTTAGAATGTAGTTCAAGGGAGGAAATGTTCTGTAACTGAAGTAAGCTAATAAGTGTCTGTTGGAATTCCAGTTATTTGCTGTTGTGGTCTGCAATCCTCATAATTCCTTCTTTCAGTATGTAAAGAAAAACGATTTTATCCCTGTTAATTACATATTGTTTTTATTTTAGGCTAGATATTTTAGGCTCAATACGTTTTTACTGCTGTTATCCCATTGGGAATATTTTCCTTCACTTTCTGTCCCAAATACTTAGAGAACTTCAGTCTTTCCCCACCCCCATTTTTCTCCTTTTTACCTGATAGTGTGTGAGGCACAGTAAGGATACCCATCTAGCCAGCGGGTTCAGCGTTGAGCTGCTGGGATCCTTCTCTCTGCAGCTGCTGCATGGTTCCAGCTCCGCCATCTTGCCTGTGACTGCTGCAGGTCCTTCCAGGTGTAGGTACTGCTAGCCCCCCCCCCCCTTACTGAATGGGACTGTACGTTACTGTGTCATTTGCCTAGGCAAATTCCTGAAGTTGGGGGCGGACCGAGCCTTTTAAGCCATAATTGGTTAAACTAAAAAAAAAAACTAAAAAAAAACCAGTAACCCAATATCAGTGCTGCGGAGAGGAGCAGAGTTCACTGGGAGGGTGAAAATCCACTTTAACAGTAAACAAGAGGAATTCTCTCCACTTAGCTCCTCGATCAAAGACACCTGTAACATTTTATTCCCAAACACCTTCTTTTGCTGTGACCATGGTCACCAAGACAAATGGGGAAATCCTTCCTGTGGGGACACTGACCTGACAGAGATGTTGGCCCTTTTCTGCCAACTATAACCATAAAATAAATGATTTACTCGATAGTCTGAGAGCCTATACTGGAGCAGACTCAACCCCTATGGCACATGTAGGACTCTGGGGAGTCGGAGCGAGGAACGGTCCCCCACCTACCGTACCTGAACCTACCTTCCCTTCCCCCACACCACTCTCTCCTAACTGCCCCCCCCCCCCTTATCCCCTACTCACTCCCCCCCTATCCTAACCTATCCTCCCATTTAACCACTCCCTCCCACACCCCTTACCCCTTTACTATGCCAATTCTAGCATTGCTATCCAATATCC
The DNA here is from genome assembly GCF_037356315.1 of Lithobates pipiens. Classification (NCBI taxonomy): domain Eukaryota; kingdom Metazoa; phylum Chordata; class Amphibia; order Anura; family Ranidae; genus Lithobates; species Lithobates pipiens. Next base: position 193,266,546 of record NW_027507758.1, on the reverse strand, counting down.
CCTTACCAAAGACATGAAAATCCTAACCTATCCATGACACTTGGCCAATATCCTCATAGACAACTTGGATGGATCTGCTGATAGGGATCCCCAGGCTGAACAACCAGTCATTTTAACGCCAGTCGCATTCGTAGTGTCTTAATTCAAACATACCAGCATTGGCTTACTCACAATGTTTTACCTGTTCAAATGTTTTTGTAAAAATGTATGGAACCCTATGGCTTTGGCTTTTCTTTGTCACCCCCATGGCCCAAGTTGTACAAACATGTTGTGATTTACTATTATGAATCTCTGTCATGGATGACTGTATCAAAAATATGTCAATTGCATTATCGTTGTAATCGGTTTCGCATTAATAAAATCTTTGTGGGAAAATAAATGATTTAAGGTTTTAGGTATGTTTTAACTGAAGAACATTAATTCATCAGCCCAGTTTCAGATGTGTATGTTTAGAAACATGCATAATGTTACATAAATTATACCTAATGTGACTTTGCTGTGTCAAGTAAGGGACAAATACGAGCAGTCTAGTGTCTGAAGATACTGACTCACTTCAGTAATACTTTCTTTTCTGTTTCAAATCAAAATTCTAGTATGCTTATAAGGGAATTTGTTTAGCTATCTTAGTTGAACCAGGTGCACACTAGTGTCAAATAGTTCCAGCCTCTTCTAATGCTTACAAGATGTTAGTGTTGCTGCATTTCTTGCAAATGTGTCTGAAATAACATGTCAATTATAAAATACCTTACTAACCACCTTTCTCTTACTTTCTCCACTGCTTGCTATACTTCTGTGCTTCTGTAGCGCTTCAGCATGGAAGGTCTGTCAAATGTCATACAGCATAGCTTTCGTCAGACGTTTGGGAGTTCAGGTGGCGAGAAACAGGTGCTGGGATTCTTTTCTCTTATTTCTGCTGTCTTTAAGTTAATTTCTCACTTCATCTGTCGCTTGTTTTTGTACGTGCATACCCGCCAGTAATTTATACACTTCTAGGGGGTAACCGTGATGGGTTCAAGAACTACTTCAGACTTCAAAATAGAATTTTCAAGTTTAAGACTGTACTAATACAGTTTCTATAAAAATATTGTTCTAGAACATTGAATCGCATAGTTCAAGAGCCATAGAACCTTTTCATGGCAAAGGTAAACAGATCTCTGTGAAGTGGCTTAAAGGAGACGTATGACCCAAGCTCCTACTTCTCCTATGGGTCACCTGAGTGCCCTTAGTCCTGCACTCCTGTGACCCAGGTTCAGCTGACAGGTTAAAGTCTGTTGGCTGAAGTCGCAGAGCTGGTCCAAGCTCTGCAGTGATCCCGACAATGATGGGATCCACCCACATGCCTGACTGGCAGCTGGCTCAGCCTTTAAGTGTGTTGCTATTAGCCGCTTCCGCCCCTTTCCCCAGCCAAGCGTTCCAGTGAGCGGTGGAGGGGCAGAGCACAGAGCAGTGACTGACAGTTACCACTCTTTGCTCAGCGCAGACCCAAGATCATGCAACTTGTATTTGCGTTAATCTTCTCATTCCTGCGTCAGAAGTTTTAGGTCATTGTTTTGTTGCAAGGCCAATCCTCTCCAAGGGCTCGAGTTTCTTTTTAGGCCCCTTTCACACAATTGGCTCGCAAATATCTACCTGTTCGTTTTTCAGTCAGAGCGAGCCACACATTGACTTGTATGAGCAGGTAGATGTCAGTGGAGATGTGTCCACTAACACCTGCCTGCCATCCAATCCAACAAGATCTGGTCAAAACAGACGGGCGGCGATACGCTTGCCATCTGTCCATCGGATTGGATGAAATCGCACATACTGTCCATTTTCATCTGATCTTTCCATAGAGAACAGCGGGGCTCTGATGGGTCCGTCCCTGCACAGTGAGCAGAGACGGACCTGTCATCCACTTTCTCAGCGGGGATCATTGGGTGGATCCCCCGCTGAGGGAGCGGATCTGCCCCGTGTGATAGAGGCCTTTAGAGTGCATCAAGTATTTCTTGAACATTTCCATTTATATTCACCCACAGTATAATTCTACCACCTGGATAACAGTGAGTATGGTATGTTCATGATTATGTGCAGTGTTTAGCTTATGTAATATATGGCATTAAGTTATGATGGTCAAGCAGCTCAGTTTGGTCTCTTCAGACAATAGGACCTTCTTCCATCTTCAGAGTTTCTTAAGAGTTATGTGTATGCATAGTTTCTTCTGAGTTACTGACGATTTTACCTTAAGACCCCTTTCACACTGGAGGCGTTTTTTCAGCCTCTTTAGCTCTAAAGATAGCGCATGAAAAATGCCCCCCTGTAGTCACAGTGTGAAAGCCTGAGTGCTTTCACATTGGGGCGGTGTGCTGGTAGGATGTTAAAATAAAAAAGTCCTGCAAGCAGCATCTTTGGGGCACTTTGCGGGCGCTTTTAACCCTTTATTCAGCTGTTAGTGGCCAAAAAGTGCCTCTAAAACAACGGTAAAGCGTTGCTAAAAATATCGCCGCTTTATCGCTAATGTGGCTGCGCTGTCAGTGTGAAAGGACTGTAATAGTTGTCATAGGGCTCTTGTCCTTCCTCACTAGTCTCTTCCTTGTATGTTCAATTCATATGGTGGACAACCTACTTTTGGAAATTTCCTGTTGTTCTATAATGTATTTCTTCATAGCTGATTAACTGTATGGTAAGGCATAATTAGGGTCTTGGAAAAGTTTTTATATCCATCCTATGATTTACCCTTTTATACACCTTTTCTCCCAGTAATCATTGGAGGGTACAATCTTTAAAGTAAAACCACACTGCATCTGAGCACCAAAAAATACTATTTAATTATTCATTTTTAATATTCAAAGCAGTCTCACCCATCCATTCATGTCTATATGCTTTATTTTGTTGAGAAATTACTTTGAAAAACACCCCCTAGCATTTCTTGTCATTACTATCTTGTGTACTTTCAGATGATTCGTGTAGCATTTACATACTGGAATCCATCTGTCTTTAGCTCAGGCATGTGGGTGTACTTAGCTGAGAAACCCCCTCCTCCCCTCCAGAAGATTCCTGGGATGTATAACCTCAATTAAAAAAGAAGTTGGGATGCGGTGCAAAATCTACATAAAACAGAATGCAATGAGTTGCAAATCTCATAAACCCATATTCCTTTATATTACATCATGGGACGCAGAACCTTAAGTAATTAATGGGTTATGGGCCACCTTCAGCAGTTGACACTGGTATACCCAATACAGGAAGTTGACTCCCCTATATAACCCCTCTTCCTTCCAGGAGTACCTCAGTTTTTTTTGCCAGCGTCTAAGATGTTGGTCACGAGTGAAGATTTTCTCTGAGGATTTTCTCTGAGGATATCTAGGAGGGATCCATGCTGGATTTAAGAAACCTCCACAACTGGACAACTGCGGCCACAGGATGGTACCCGGGCCTCGCATAGGACGAGGTTTTGCCTGTAACGCTTCTCTTTTGAGGGCTGGACCCTAAGAACCATGACTCTTTTTGGTCTTGCTACATTATCGAACGTCCTGAGAGGTGCTATACAGGTCCAAAGGAGTGGAACCCCTATTAAAAAGGACCCGGTATTTGAAGGTTTAACTATGCTGCCCGCTGCAATAGGTGAAGTTTGGCTCTGTCTGTTTTCAGCAGTATCCTGCAGCGAGGAAAAGGTAAGAGAAAAGCTTAGGAACGGCAAAGTCCACCTATGACTTTTCTTTCATATGTTACTTTGTAATGCCTTAAAGTCTCCTCTAGAGGGAGTAATAGTGCATATACCCTTTCAATCTGTGACCCCCTGGTGGCTGAGAACGAGAATGGAGGTGGTCTACATTGTTTGATGTGCCTATTTTTCTACACTTTGAAGTGAGAGTTCTGTGAGCCTTCAGCTCCTGGATTGTTTAAGTACTGTTTTCACCTGCGTTTTCACTATTTTTCACTATTGGTGCCAGTGAATTAGACGTTGACATTCACCATATGGACTTTTGTATTTTGCCTGTTTTCTTTTTATTTTAAGTTTTGAGTTTACATTTATTTTTATTCATTCATTTATTATATTAGCACTTAGCACTTAGCACTTTATATAGAAAGTGTACACATTACAACCATTTACCTGGAAAGTCTGGGTTGGATTCTCAAGCTATAGAGGTCCTCCTTAAAACCGATAAGAAAGCTAGAGTATTTGGGCCTGATCATAGACACAGCCCAGAAAAGGGTGTGCTTGCCTCCGGCAAAGATCAGCTCCATACGAGAGCTGGTGCGGATGGTCAGGTCAAAAAATAAGTCCCTCAATTCGCCTTTGCATGAGGTTGTTAGAAAAGATGGTAGCTTCATTCAAAGCAGTTCCCTATGCCCAGTTACATTTGAGACTATTGCAAAACAGTATCCTGTCTGCTTGGAACAGAATGATCCAAGCTTTGAACTTGTCAATGCGGCTGTCCCCAAGAGTGTCCCAAAGCCACAGTTGGTGGTTACTAACCCAGAATCCGCTGAAAGGAAAATCCTTCAGACCAATTATCTGGAAAGTAGTAATGACAGATGCCAGCCTTTCAGGCTGGGGAGCAGTACTAGAGAAAACTACTGTCCAGGGACAGTGGTCAAGAACCAAAACAGCCTTGCCCATCAACATCCTAGCGATTCGGCAGTGGATTTGGCTCTGGAAACCTGGACCTCCAGGTTAAAGAATTGTCTTGTCAGGATTCAATCCAACAGTGCCACGGCTGTGGCCTATGTGAATCACCAAGGGGGCACCAGGAGTGTCTCAGCTCAGAGAGGTGAACCATATTCTAACTTGGGCAGAAAATGTCCCATGCCTATCGGCAGTTTTCATTCCGGGAGTAGAGAATTGGCAGGCGAACTACTTAAGTCTCCATCAGTTATTCCCGGGGGAATGGTCTCTTCACCCCCAACGTTTTTTGGGCTGTTTACCAAAGATGGGGGACTCTTGATCTTCTAGCATGCAGATTCAACATGAAGTTAGTCAACTTTGTTTCCAGGAGAAGGGATCCACTCGCATGCGGAACAGATGCGCTGGTGATCCCGTGGGATCAATTCTCACTGATCTATGCATTCCCCCCCCCCCCCCTATTTAGTTGCTGCCACAAATTCTTTGCAGGGTTAAGCTGGAAAGAGAGCCAGTAATTCTGGTAGCACCAGCATGGCCCAGAAGGTCATGGTATGCACAAATCATAAAGATGGCAGTGGAGGGTACATGGCCCCTCCCAATAAGGCCAGACCTGCTCTCACAGGGGCCTATATTCCATCCTACATTATGGACACTAAATTTAACTGCCTGGCTATTTAAACCCACATTCTGAAGAAACGTGGGCTTTCCGGGTCAGTTATCTCTACTTATCTCTACTTATCTCTACTGATTAATACAAAGAAACCAGCTTCAAGAACGATATATTATAGAGTCTGGAAGGCTTATGTTTCCTGGTGTGAATCCAAGGGTTGGCACCCTCGGAGATATATCATTGGCAGAATTCTTGCCTTTCTGCAATTAGGTGTAGAGATTAAATTAACCCTGACTACTAAGGGCCAAGTCTCAGCCTTCTCGATTTTATTTCAAAGACCGCTTGCTACGCATTCTTTAGTACGGGGGTTTTATGCAAGGGGTGATGCGGTTTAATCCGCCAGTTAAATCACCTTTAAGCCTTTGGGACTTGAATTTAGTTTTGTCAGCGTTGTAAAAACAGCCATGCTTCTGAGTTTTTCCTTCAAGTTTACCAAAACCATGTAGTGCAAGGGCCTGTCTGATTGCATACAAATTGAAACTCCTAAGGTTTGACCTCATTTGGTTTTGGTAAATCTGAAGGAAAAACTGCTTCTGACAAGGAACCTGCTATTTTTGGTTGCTATATCCTCAGCAAGGAGGGTTTCGGAATTAGCTGCTCTTTCTTGTAAAGAGCCATATTTGATTATTCATGAGGACAGAGTGGTGTTACGCCCTCGTCCAGGCTTTTTGACAAAAGTTTCAGGTTTTAACCTGAACCAAGATATTGTCCTGCCATCGTTTTTTCAAAAACCATGTTCCAGGGAACAAAAATCACTACATTGTCTTGATGTGGTGAGAGCAGTGAAAATCTATTTAAAGGCAACTACTCAGATTCGTAAGACTGATGTCTTATTTATTCTGCCAGAAGGTCCTAAGAAAGGACAGGCAGCGTCGAAATCCACTGTCGCCAAATGGATTCGAAAGTGATAATTCAAGCTTATGATTTAAAGGGTAAAATTCTCCCGTTTCAAGTTAACGTGCACTCTACCAGAGTGGTTAGTGCTTCTTGGGCAGTGTGTCACCAAGCCTCCATGGCTCAGATCTGCAAGGTCGCAACTTGGTCTTCAGTGCATACATTCACAAAATTTTATCAAGTGGATGTAAGGAGTAATGACGATATCGCCTTCAGGTGCAGTGTGCCGCAGACAGCAGTATCGGGTTAGGTCTGGGGATGCCCTATGGGTTGTTTCTCCCTCCCTTCAAGTAGCATTGCTATGGAACATCCCATTAAGTAATTACTTAAGGCTATGTGTCACATGATGTACGATAAAGAAAATAGGATTTTTATAACAGCTTACCCGTAAAATCCTTTTCTTGGAGTACATCATGAGACACAGAGATCCTGCCCCTCTTTTATGGGGTTTAAGTATATTGCTTGGCAAGAAAAACAGAGGTACTCCTGGAAGGAGGAGGGGTTATATAGGGGAGTCATCTTCCTGTATTGGGTATACCAGTGTCAACACCTGAAGGTGGCCCATAACCCATTAAGTAATTACTTAAGGCTCTGTGTCCCATGATCGTCAAAGAAAAGGATTTTACAGGTAAGCTGTTATAAAAATCCTATTTTTATTCGCAATAGAAAACATATCAAATGTTTAAACTCAGAAAATGTACCATTTTACAAAAAAAGGTATTTTTGAAGTTGATGGCAGCAACACATCTCAACAAAGTTGGGAAAGGACCAGGTTTACCACAATGTAACGTCCCCTCTTCTTTTTAACACTCTGTAAAGTCTGCGAACTGAGGAGACCGGTAGCTGGAGTAATGGGAGAGAGGAATGTTGTTCCATTCTTACCTGATTTAGGATTCTAACTGCTCAATAGTCCTGGGCCTAATTTGTGGTATTTTACATTCCAAACTGCAGCAAACCTTTTCAATTGGTGAATGATCTTTACTGCAGGGAGGCCATTTAAGAACCCAGGTTTCTCTACTTTGAAGCCATGCTGTTTTCATAAATGAAGTACAGTATGCGGTTTATCATTGTCCTGCTGAAATGTAAGGCCTTCCTGAAAAATACATTTTCTGGATAGGCGCATATGCTGCTCTAAAACTTGTATATATCTTTCAGCATTGATGATGCCTTTCCAAGCTTGTCCAATCCATTCGCAATAATACACCCCCATACCATCAGAGATGCAGGCTTTTGAACTGATTGCTGATAACAAGCCTAAAGGTCCCTCTCCTCTTTAGTTTGGCAGGCGCAGTGCCCATTGTCATCTGACCACAGAGCAGTTTTCCACTTTGCAACAGACCATTTTATTTGAGATTTGGCTCAGAGAATACAGCAGCATTTTTTAGATCATGTTCAGATATGGCTTCTTCTTGCATGATAGAGCTTTACCTAGCAATTTTGGATGGCACTCTGAACTATGTTGACAGAGTGATGTTTTGGAAGTGTTCCTGAGCCCATGCAGTGACGTTCATCACAGAATCATGCCTACGTTTCATGCAGTGCTGACTGAGGGCCCAAAGATCATAGTCATCAAATGTTGCACTTTGACCTTTTCCTTTGCGCACATAGATTTCTCAAGATTCTCCAAATCTTTTGATATTGGTTACTGTAAATGTTATATTTAACCAGTTCCAGGCCAAACGGTGGTTTGTTTTGTTATCTTGAACTGGGCATTACGATGTCCTGTCAGGATGCTCCATTTGCTGGGCCTTGCAATGTTGTGACCTGTCACTGGCCATGTTCACTGGCTGATGACTGATCAGAGTACTGGCTCACTGCCGGTACCATGTAACCGTTGTGACCAATCACAGCAGGTCACATGACAGTTGAATACAATGGATGGCTTTCTTTCATGTGTTGCTAGCTGCGATTGGCCAGTGTGATGACATGGTAAAGACAGGGCCAATCGCAGCCCATCTGTAACATGTGATTGGCTCTGGCCAATCACAGCTAATCAAAACAAAACAGACTGAATCCGTTTCATTCAGTAAAACGATTGTTTATAGCTATGTAATGCCCTGCTATAAGCAAACAAAATGTGTTAAAAAAAAACAACGAAAGAAATCTTGATCACTTCAACAAAAAAAAAATATCGTAAAAAAACTAAGTAAAAAAAGTTTTCATTTTTTTGTTTTTCTGTCAGTGTGCTTGATTACTGCCACACCCGTTATAGTATAACGCTGTGCTGCACTGGTGACAGTAGGTAAACAAAAAAGGAGACTTTTTTTTTTTCTGACAAAAAAAATTACAACTTTGAAAAAACTCTCTATGGCTCTGGCTAAATACCTTGGACTGTCGACTTTCCAAAAACACATTTTTGGTCATTTGGGGGCTATTTGTACTGTCCCAGCATTTTCGGGCCTCAAGAAATGAGAGACAGTCATTACGTCAGAATTGGTTAATTTTCAGATATATCCCATACCCTATGTTGAGCAACATTATTCTGAAATTGTTCAACAATTTTTAGATGCAGTTTTGCACAGAATGGTAAACCTCTTCCAATTTTTTTTTTTTTTTACTTCTGAGACACTCTGACTCTCTAAGAATCCTTTTTTTTTTTTTTTTTATATCCAAACATGTTGCAAAATGTATTTAATACGGGTATGTATAGCGCCATCAATTTAAAAATGTTTGAGATTTGCCAATCTCATTGTTCTGTATGTAAATTTTACAGTGCACCAACTTTTTTGGGGAATTGGGGTTGTATAACATTAATTTGCACAAGCCTGAAAACTAGTAAAGAAATAAAAAAAAAAAAAAGTTGTCAAGCAGCAAATATTATCTACCGTACTTCCCTATCCATTTACTAATGCTAGCAGCGTAAGGATTGCAAATAGTCAATGTTGGCTGAAAGAGTGAAGTTCCACTTTAACCTCTGGATTTGTGCATTTGCCTCTAGCAAGGTGTACTCTAGTAAATTCAAAGACACGTCCCCATCTTGTGGCTATAAACCTTTCCTATCCTGAATAAATTCACTTTAGCTTGGTGCCCTTAGGAGGTATGACGTCTTTCTTCAGCTCTGCTAGGTCAAGGATTTGAAGGCAATGATTCTTTTTAATTATTGCTGCTGGCATTGACATACTGGACCCTCAGGTTCATCCAGAATATCCAATTCACTCCAGCAGATATTTGCTTGGTGTCTTAACAGACCTCCAAATATTTACAATTGTGACTATCACTTGGCTCTGTGTCTTACCTGACCCCCAGTTTCTGATATGTACTACACAGCCATCCGAGCACTTCCAGGTTTGGATTAATCATAATGGCCATTACCATGCAATGTGTCATAATGAACACCCAGATTTTGATTACATGCCACCGGAGTTGTAATAACCACTTGCCGAATGATGGCTACAATGCGGTTGTCCAGTTCTGGGAGGTCGTCCCATGAAGACCTCCCATGATCACGCCTGCTGCAGGGAACAGGTGGCATGGTCTGTGATCAGTATCCTCTGGACACTGATCACAGATTGAGGTAAAGAGCCAATTATTGACTCTTTACCACGTGATCAGCTATGTCCAATCACAGCTGATTATGGAAGTAAAAAGAAGCCGGTTATTGGCACTCTTTTCCTTATGCTGACAGAATGAGGAGAAGAGAGCCGATAACTAGCTTGTGTAAAGGGGACTGATAATCAGGGCATTGATCAATGCAGTCCCATCAGTGACCACATCAGTACAGTCTATCAGTGCCCATAAGTGCACATCAGTGAAAGAGAAAAATTACCTGTTCGCAAAATTTCAGAATTTCTGGTCTTTGTTTGTTTTTTTCGGAAAGATAAAAAACCCAGTGGCGATTAAATACGACCAAAAGAGAGCTCTATTTGTGTGAAAAAAATACAAATCTTGTTTCTGTACATTACCACGCAATTGTCATTCAAAGTGTGATGGCACTGAAAGCTGAAAAATTGCAAACCACAGGCAAGTGGTTAAATATAAACTGCCCGTGGTTTGAATTTTTTTTTAAATTATTATTATCGTATGCAAATAAAGGAGACTTGCATAATGTAAATCCATTTCCATTTTCTAAGTGGTCTCCAAACTTTGCTTGCTTTCATCCGGCCTTTGGGACACTCTTCCTGCCACTGACACAAAGGGGCATAATTCCTGTTATGACATCAACATGGTACTAACTATTCCTCCCACTACCACCAACGATGGTGCACTATTCTGCCCTCTAAAGCCAAATATGCACTGTTTACTCCCACTGATGCCAGTACAATTTCTACTCTCAGTGGCCACAGTCTCGCCCCTCTAAAGTCTGGAGGGCCGTAAACTGGCCCTTTTAGAAAGTTTGGAGACCCCTGTTATAAACAAAAGATGATATATATGTAAATTCAATTTCTCTTTTGTTCATTGATGGACACAGCTCCTTTAAATTTTGCCCTTAGGATTATATCGCCACTTTCAGGAGAGGACTAGGCAGAACATGTAAAACATGTAAAAACAGCAAAACTGCACAGCACCGCCCAGGGGGAGGTCCCACTCACTGTTTTTTCTGCTTAGTGTAGGAGAAGGACCTGGCTCCCTGAGGGGACCATTGGTCCTGGGAATTTTTTCTGCTATTTTGATCCTGTGAGCTACAATCAACAGCCGGGCTGGGTGACAGGCTAGATGATGGAGATCCTTGTAGTCTCCCCAGCCTGGCCATCGAATGTGAGCAGACCCTAGCTACGCGCTGGGCTGGCCACAACATGCTCTGGAGCACACACATTTGACCAGGCTACTGCTCTCCATGTCAGTGTGCCACCATGTACTGCTCGGGTGATGGGTCTGTGGTGGAATGCGTCCAGCAGTCCCGACAGGAGGGGTAAGTATGGCTCCACTTGCTTTGGCAGGATGGAGCATCTGGGTATTCCCTGGGAGGTCGACTAGGGCGTCTCTAACTCTCCCTTCTCTCCCTGTCCCTCATTCCCTCCTCCCCATGCTGGGAGTGCTGTGTGACTGGGCATGAAGTGCAGTACATGTACCTGGCCGGGGGGGGGGGCTCTGGGCCTTGGTGGGATAGCTGCGCTGGCTGTCAGGGTCCACTGCTTCTTTCCCTGTTTTTTCTGGCCACAGTGAGGTGCTCAGGCTGTCGTGAGGGGAGGCCGCTGCACGGTCCACGGCCATTTTCCTGTAGCCTTAGTCAGTGTATTACTGTCAGCCACTTCCTAGAAGGTTCAGCAGCCATTTTCTTTGAGTTTTTTGCTATAATGTCCGGCGGCCATTTTCGTGTGGCCTCAGCGTGGTTTACCTCTAGCGCTGGTGACTGTATGCTTCCAGAACAGCGTGGTTTTTACTCGCAACACCTCGTGACTGACACAGGGCAGAGCAGACGGCATGCTGGATACCCTGAAGATACAGCAGGGCATCTGCATAGGTGTCGGCCCCTTTTGCGTCCCACAAACTGGCCTGCACGCCTAAAGGTTTTTCCGTATTTGACTTATTTTGAGAAGTTCATTTACAAGGAATGGGGAAGCCTGCAAGGGGCCTTTTTAGTCCCGAGAAGAATGGCGGTGCGTTACCCTTTTGAGGACAACCTCCTGAAAAAATGGGCATCTCCTTCGGCATTGACCCCCCCCAGATATGCAGGTTGATTAAAGTAACCACGATTCCAGTAGAAGGGACTCCTGCCTTCAAGGACCCTGCCGACAGGAGGGCCAAGGCAGTGGCCCCGTCCATGTTTGCGGTGGTGTTGTTACAACCTGTGTTGGCCACCGCCTTGGTGTCGCAGGCGCTTACTGAATGGGCAAAGTTGTTGCACCGTGAATTGGAGAAGCAACAGACTTCCGCCGTCTGGGTAGATCTGGCAGATCTGTTGGTGCATGGCCTTAAGTATGTCTATGATGCGGCCCTGGATACGGCCCCCTGCTCTCTAGAGCAGTGGTCATCAACCCTGTCCTCAGGGCCCACTAACAGGCCAGGTTTGTAAGATAACTGAAATACATCACAGGTGATGTCATTTTCTGCTCAGTGATTGCAGTGTTCTAGTCTGCATCTCCCCAAGGTAATACATAAAACCTGCCCTGTTAGTGGGCCCTGAGGACAGGGTTGATGACCACTGCTCTAGAGCATCAGTATCAGCAGTGGTGCTACGGTGCCTGTTTTGGCTGAAATGCTGGTCTGCGGACCAGGCATCAAAAAAAAAAAAAAAGCCCTTCCATGGTGAGAGGCTATTTGGAGCTTCGCTGGATGGCATTATTAAAAATGTTACCCGGGGGGAAGAGCACGCTGCGAAAGTGCAGAGGTTCAGGATGGAATCAGTTCACTCCATGCTCGCTGCACTCCATCAGGGGGACTTCCTGGCATCCTTGGACATCAAGGATGCATACCTACATGTACCCATATGCCTCAGGCATCAGAGGTTTCTGCGATTTGCAGTCGGGGAAGAGCACTACCAATTTGTGGCTCTCCCTTTCGGCCTGGCGTCAGTACCCCGGGTCTTCACCAAGGTTTTAGCCCCAATTCTGGCGTTGTTAAGGCAACGTGGGATCGCAATCGTGAGTTACCTAGACGACCTTAGAGCAGCTTCCGCCTCAGAATTAAGGGAGGATGTGGCAAACACCATGCAAACTCTCAGGAGTTTGGTTGGGTACTGAACCTAAAAAAGGTTGGTGTTGGTGCCGACTCAACGCCTGGAATACCTGGGCGTACTGCTGGACTCCTCAGAAGCGAGAGTCTTTCTCTCTTCAGACAAGCAGACTCTTCAAGCTGCGGTAAGGTCATTGGTGAACCGCAGGTGGTTGCTGCTGCGTTTCTGCATGCAAGTCCTGGGTCTCATGGTAGCCACTTTCGAGGCGGTATGCAAGTCTTTCAGAAAGGGATTTTGTCAAAATGGGACAAATCTCCATTATCCCTGGATTGTCAAATTCGGGTGAGCCAGTTAGTCAGAGATTCCCTGCTCTGGTGGCTGAGGTCTCCAGCCCTTCAGTCCTGAAAATCGTTCCTTCTTCTCCATTGGAGGGTGATCACAATGGACGCCAGCCTGACCGGTTAGAGGGAGTTTTGGACGTACAGTCGGCCCAGGGCCGTTGGATGTGGGAGGAATCCCACCTACCTTCTCATTGTCCATTAAACAGCTGTCCATTTTTTCATAGTCACCCTGTGCCCCTAATAGACATAGGGTGACTTAGAAATATGAGGTGCATGAGGAGCTGAAACAAGGGTTTCCCAACTCTCCAAGAGATTCTGGGTTCCTCGGCCCCCCCACCCAAAGTAAGTGACTCCCGTTAAAACATGGTTCCAGTAATACATGTCCTTAGTCTGCTTGTCTTCAGCTTTTGCAGGCTTCCTTGTGCATCATCTGTAGAAGAGGCTTCCTTCTGGGGCGACAGCCATGGATTTTAATGCAATGTGTGACATATGGTCTGAGCACTGACAGGCTGACCCCCCCCCCCCCCCCCCCCCAACCTCTGCAGCAATGGTGGCAGCACTCATACGTCTATTTCCCAAAAACAACCTCTGGATAAAATGCTTGCTGAGCATGTGCACTCTACTTCTTTGGTCGATCAGGGCAAGGAATGTTTGCCAAGGTCGACAGTGACCAGTATGAGAGAGTGAGAGCGATAATAGCAAATTTAACACACCTGCCCATCCTGAGGCCTTGTAACACTGAGTCACATGGCACCGGGGAGGCAAAATGCCTAATTGGGCCCAATTCGGACATTTTCACTTAGAGGTGTACTCATTTTTGTTGCCAGCGGTTTAGACATTAATGGCTGTGTTGAGTTATTTTGAGGAGACAGGCCGGGGAGCTATATGCTCTGGGGCACACATATGACCGGGCTACTGCTGTCCGAGTCAGTGTGCCATGGCCGACAGCCACCCCGTACTGTTCGGGTGATGGGTCTGTCTGTAGAGCGCGTCCAGCAGTCCCTGCAGGAAGGCTAAGTATGGTTCCACCTGTCTCGGCAGGGTGGAGCAGCTGGGCATTCCCTGGGAGGTCGACTAGGGGGTCTCTCTCTCCCTTTCTTCTCTCCCTACCTATTTCCCTCTTCCCCTTTCTAAGGGGCTGCTGTGTGACTGGGCATAGGGGGTGCAGAGCACGTACCTGTCAGGGGGTCCTCTGGGTCCTGGCAGGGGGCTGCGCTGGGCGGTTGGTGGTCTGCTCATTTTTCCTCTGTTTTTGGTGCCGTTTTGAGTGTCTGTGTGCTGCCATGTGGGGGGAATGGTCACTGCGGAAACCACGGCCATTTTCCCTGCCTTTTTTTCCAGACGGTTTTTGCTGAGGCGGCCAGTGGCCATTTTCTGGTAGCTTCAGGTTGGTTGTGCTCTAGCACTGAGCGGCTGGTTTAGACTTCTGCAGCGCAAAACGGACATAAGACACCTTCTGGCAGGCAGAGAGGAAAGCGGACGGCGGCAGGGCAGTACAGCACCGGGGTCAGGGTGGTGAGTCCTGCGGGGGGGAGGGGGGGGCCTTCAGTCTGTGGCAGCTAGGAGGTTGGACATTTGTGTTTGCTTGCCTTAGGTCCCTAAGGTTGACATGTGAGTGTGGGTTCAGAGGCTGGCGCTTCTTCTCCAGACTCCCCCGTTCTTATGGACAGCGGTCCTGGAATTTGTTGCCAGGGTGGAAGCGGTGTCCGGGCGCAAGGGGTTAAATGACCCCCCCCCCCCTATTTTCAGGGGAGAGCTCCGATTCAGACTCAGGTCCTGCTGTGCCAGGCGGCCCCTGTTCTGATGTTTCAGAGGATGCAGACCAGGACCATTCGGACAGTGAGGAGGAAGACTCTGCGTTCGTGTCAACGTAGGAGCACTTATCACATCAGTGCGGGATACCTTAAAGATAGAGGATACGGCAGGGGCATCTGTAGAGGTGTTGGTCCCTTTTGGGTCCCACAAGCTGGCCCGTTCTGTTAAGGTGTTTCCTTATTTAACTTATTTTGATAAGTTTATTTACAAGGAGTGGGGAAGCACAATGGTGTAGTGGTTAGCACTCTCGCCTAGCAGTAAAAAGGGTCGCTGGTTCAAATCCCCAACCACAACACTACCTGCCTGGAGTCTGCATGTTCTCCCTGTGCCTGCGCGTGTGTTTCCTCCGGGTTATCCGGTTTCCTCCCACACTCCAAAAATATGCAGGTTGGTTAATTGGCTTCTGTCCAAAATTGGCCCTAGTATATGAATGGGTACCTTGGATTGTGGGCTCCTTGAGGGTAGGGACCAATGTGAGTGTGCAATGTACAGGGATAGGGACAATTGTAGTCACTCACTCAGGATGGACTGGTTGATTTATTCAACCTTACTGACTATGTAACGAAGCCCGCAGCTGGCCCTTTTCAGTCCCGAGATGAATGGCGGTGCGTTACCCCTTTGAGGAGTGTTTCCTGAAAAAATGGGCATCTCTTCCGGTTTTGGTTGACCCCCCCGGTATCCAGGTTTAATAAGGTGACCACGATTCTGGTGGAAGGGTCCCCCTCTTTTAAGGACCCTGAAGACAGAAGGGCCGAGGCGGTTGCCCATTCCATTACGGTGGTGGGGTCAGCATTGCGGCCAGTGTTAGCCACAGCCCTGGTCTCACAAACGCTTACTGAATGGGCTTAATTGTTGCACTGCGAGTTGGGGAAGGAACAGGTTTCCCCAGTCTGCGTGGAACTGGCAGAACAGTTGGTGCATGGCCTTAAAGAGGAAGTAAACCCTGATGGGTTTACTTCCTCTTTCATTCCAAGCAAAGGTAAAGTATAATCGACTTACTATGCATCGCATACTAGTCCATTATGTGTCACTTACCTGACACAGGAGCCAGCGAAGTCACCGCTGTCCCCTGTAGTTCAGAGCATCCATCTTCTTGTTGGGTCTCCGTGGGTCTCGCTTCTCCGGCGCTGTGATTCGCCGGAGCAGCGATGACATCACTCCCGCGCATGCGCACGGGAGCCGACACTCACGGCGATCTGCGGCTTACCCAGTGCGCCTGCGCCCCGCTGTCTACGGCGCATGCGCCTTAGACGGAGGTAGCTGTCTTCTAGGCTTACCTGTAGGTCAAAGTGGTTTGTAAGGATTTACAACCACTTTAAGTATGTCTGTGATGCGGCCCTGGATACGGCCCCTTTGCTTTCTAGAGCCTCAGTATCAGCAGTGGTGCTGCGTCGCTTGATTTGGCTTAAATGCTGGTCTACGGACCAGGCTTCTAAGAAAGCGCTGGCGGAGAGGCTAATTGGAGCCCTGCTTGATGACATTATTAAGAATTTTACTGGGGGTAAGACTACTTTGCTCAGTCCAGAAAGGGTACGGAGCTACACCATAGGCAGGGGCCCTCTTTTTCCACTCAGAAGCGGCTTTTTCATCCTCCCAGGTCAGCGGGTAAGCGTTCCCAGTCGGACAAGGTGCCCTCTGTGGGACAAAAGCATCCCTGGTTTCGCAAGCCGAACAAAAATGCAAGCAAATCTGTTGCCGCGTGAAGGTTTGCCCCCCCCCCCGCCCAACTCTCAGGTGGGGGGTAGCCTTCGGGAGTTTGCAGTCCAATGGACCTCTTTCCTTTCTGACCAGTGGGTCTGTGAACTGGTTTAGTCAGGCTACAAGATAATTTCTTTCTTGTCCTCCAAACAGACAGACTCTCCGGGAGTTTGGTTGGGTGTTGAACCTCCAAAAGTCTGTGTTAGTGACGACTCAACGCCTGGAGTACTTGGGGTTGATCCTTGATGACTCAGATTCTGGACTTTCTCCCTTCGGACAAGCTGCAGACTCTTCAATCTGCCGTGCAGTTATTGATGTCCCGCAGGTGGTCTTCGCTGCGTTTTTGCATGTGAATTCTGGGTCTCATGGTAGCCACTTTCGAGGCGGTACTGTATGCTCAATTCCACATTTTGAGTCTTGCAGAAAGAGACCCTGTCCAAATAGGACAAATCTCCGACATCCCTGGACTGTCAAATTCGGGTGAGCCAGCTAGTCAGGGATTCGCTTCTCTGGTGGCTGAGGTCTCCGGCCCTTCGGTCCGGGAAGTCGTTCCTTCCTTTTCATTGGACGGTGATCACAACGGACGCCAGCCTGTCCGGCTGGTGGGAGTTTTGGGCATTCAGTCGGCCCAGGGTCGCTGGACACAGGGTCGCTGGACACAGGAAGAATCCCACCTGCCGATCAATGTGCTGGAGCTTCGGTCGATCAGGCAGTGCCTCTCCACATGGTCGCAGAGGCTGCAGGGGCATTCGGTCAGGATCCAGTCGGACAACGCCATGGTGGTGGCATAGGTCAATCATCAGGGAGGGACGAGGAGCTCCGCTGCAGCGCTGGAGGTCTCTCACATCCTACAGTGGGCAGAGCGGCGTGTGCCGGCTCTGTCAGCTGTATACATTCCGGGAGTAGACAACTGGCAGGCGGACTACCTCAGTTGTTAGTTGCTGGACCACGGGGAATGGTCACTGCGTCCGGAAGTGTTTCAGCTCATTTGCTTAAGGTGGGGCATGCCGGGTGTGTATCCCTTAGCCTCTCGGCTCAATCGGAAGGTACAAAGGTTTGTGGCCAGGTCAAAAGATTCTTGGGCGGATGCGTCGGATGTGTTGGCTCCATGGGGGCATTATCGGCTAATTTATGCCTTTCCCCCGCTCAAACTCCTCCCTCTGCTGCGCAGAGTGGAGGCCGAGAGGATTCCAGTGATTATGATTGGCCTCAATGTCCTTAGTACGCCGACATAGTACGTATGGTGGCTGCCGATGCAGGAGGACCTGCTGTCACAAGGTCCGATACTTCATCCTGATTTACCGTCACTGGTTTTAACAGAATGGTGGTTGAAAGCCAGGTGCTGAGGGACCAAGGACTGTTGGCTTCGGTAATTTCCACTATGCTGAGGGCGCAGAAGTCTTCTTCCTGTAAGATTTATCATCGCACATGAAAGGCCTACATTTCCATGTGTGAGGAGATGGTGTCCGCGTACATATTCAGTTTCCAGGGTCCTGCTGTTTTTGTACCAAGGAGTGGATCAGAAACTTATAGTGAGCACCATTAAGGGGCAGGTATCGGCTTTGGCTGTCTTTTTTTCAGCGACCATTGGCAACTCACTCAATGGTGCATATATTTGTTCAGGGGGTTTGGCAGGTGGCTCCTCCAGTACGACCGCCACTTTGTAATGCTTTTTGACGAACTGAGTTGCTGGAAGTAGAGTGAGGGGTTATAGCCACTAGGGACTGCCCCTGGGTGGTGCTGTGGTGTTTGTTCTGCCAATTCCTCTCCTAAAGTTGGCGCTATAACCATAAGGTCAAGGTTAAAGTGCTGTGTCCGTCAATGAACATCAGAGAAAAGGATTTTACGGTGAGTACAAAAATCTTATTTTTTTTTTTATTACTAGGAATGGCGGCGATCAGACACTTATCGCAGAACTGCGACATTGTGGGGGACAAATCAGACACGAAGTGACACTTTTCAGACACTACAGTGATCAGTGCTAGAAATATGCACTGTCGCTGTACTATGACAATGGCAGGGAAGAGGTTAACATCAGAGGCGATCAAAGGGTTAAATGTGTGCCTAGAGAGTTTTTACTAACTGTGTGGGGGTGCATGTACTATGGGAAGGCAATGATCCGTGTTCCTGCTTTGTAGGAACACAGAAGCTCAACCTTCCCTTCTCACAGAACGGCGTTCTGCCTGTGTCCCAACGATTGGCTTCTGCTGTGTCCAATCACAGGGGAAGCAGGTTGCCAGCAGCGTGCGTGCGCAACATGGAAGTGCACGATTACATACAGAACCACTGTGTGTATGTATACAGTAGGCAAGCGGTTAAACCACACCCACTTTAGAACTCTATGCTGCATTTATTCCCCCTCAATCCCAGTGCCCACTTGCGATCTTGAACACAGGCCCACTGATTTCATGATACTCCCCTGGCCATAGAGATTGAGGTCGGGGATTTCTTTATTTACCAAATGCAGGATCAGGTAGGCCCATCTCCTCTCCACCAAATCAGATCCTAGTGTAGTACCTTGCAGAGTTCAAATTCGATTTCTGAAGTAGGACCGCATTTTGCTTTAAGCCTTTTAAGATGTTGCAGTACTTCGATATGTTTCTGAGTGGTATGTTATCCTTTCACGTTCCATAATTAGCATTAATAAGGCCTCATGCACACGAGACGCAGTTAAACGCGTGTTCAGATGCAGTTGGACACTTTTTTCAACTGCCCCTGAACTCATTCAATGTTATCCTATGTGTCCATGCACACTGTCTGTTTTTTTTGCCGTTTTTATGCAGTTGCGTTTAACCTTGTTTTTCCAGAAGCAAAAAAATGGGTTCAGACACAAAAATCTCCACGTTTCAGACGCAAAATGAGGCTAAACGCATCTAAATGCGGCACCCACGTTTAGCTGCGTTTGCGTTTTTAAATGCGTTTTTAAAGGAACCCAATTTTTTGGACCTGAAAACTCAGAAATATGATCTGAGAATGACATTTTGTGACCCGAATTTGGGGGCCCATATCTTGGGGCCACTTATTGCCAGGAACCCCAAATTTGGTATGCAGACACTGTGTATCTAGCACTACGACATATCCAAATTTGGAGTTCCTATCACCAAGTGACCCCGAGATAGGGGGCCCCAAATTCGGGTCATAAAATGTCATGCACTTTTCTGCATCAGAGAATGACATTTTGCGACCCGAATTTGGGGGCCCATATCTTGGGGCCAATTATTGCCAGGAACACCAAATTCGGTATGCAGTCACAGTGGAACTGGCACTATAACATATCCAAATTTGAGGATCCTGTCACCAAGTGACACCGAGTTAGGGGGCCCCAAATTCGGGTTGCAAAATGTCATGCACTTTTCTGCAAGATACATGGCCTCAAAGTCAATTGTGACCATCTACGGCAATGTAATTTGGTCATTAGGGTTGGGTGTTATGGTAAGTGGTTATCCATTAGGGTTATTGTTTAGGATTAAGGGTTGGATTAGGGTTGGGGTTAGTGTAAGGGATAGGGTTAGCTGTTAGGGGTAGGGTTAGTGTTAGGGGTTAGGGTTAGTGGTTAGTGTTAGGGTTAGGATGAATGGTTAGGGTTAGTATTCTGGATATTTTAATAAGGCATTAAAAAATAATATACTACCATATACAGCAGCAAAGAATTAAAATATATTAATCAGTACATATTTCACGATAAAAATATTAAAAAATTGGCCAAATGTAAAACAATTATAAAAAATCTAATTAACATAGATTTGCTTTTAAATAAAACAATTTGAAACTAGAAAAAATGAATAAAAGCATATATTAAGATTAAAAAATTACTTTTTTTATATTGTTTTATATTAGAAATCATGAAAACATGTTAAAAATTGCCACAAGAAAATTTTAGATATTTTAAAAAATTGGATAATTTTCTATAAATAGACAATATTTTTTTTTAAATAAAGGGCAGAGAAAAAAATTCATCTGTACATCTATAGATAAATATATTTTATAAATCTATACACATACCTGATTGTTACCAACAGACGTTCCTCTGGTGACACACTGTTTCTCATATTGGTGTCCACGAATGTCAGACCAGGTCGTACTTTTTCTAAGAGCAGATCAAATGGGACAATGGACATCCGGCTAAAATTAAAAAACTTGTCGGGGTAGGTACGCAGCTGCACTACATGTTTGTGAAATAAACAGATGGGTCCAATATCGACGAGCTCTGACTCTGGACCTCTCACGAAATTTGCGACGACGTTGCTGTCTCATCAAGAGCAACATCAGAAGCATTTCCTGACATATATTCAATGTGGGATCCATTTCAAAATGTATACCACAGAAAGAGAGGCAAATGCAAGTGTACAACTACTCTCTATGCTGCTGCTGCTCACTCTGATCAAAATAGCAGAAATAGTTAAAAAAAAAAAAAAAAAAAACATGCTTTGAGAGCTTGGGGAGGGTCTACATGATGTTATCTTTATAAACGCTTATAAACGCAAACACGGCATGCAAACGCGGCAAAACGAGCGTTTCAGCTTTTTTTTTAGCAGAGTTTTCACCTGCGTCTCGTGTGCATGAGGCCTTAACCTTCTGCACACTGCCAAATATACCCATATATATTCCTAGCAAACTTTTGCTTAAAATAAAAGATTTTTATTTTCAAATATTGCAAGTAAGAATTTGGCAATCTGCAAAGTCTGACTAGCCAGAGAAGGATCACTTTACTGCAGTTGGCCAGCTTGAATATGTGCTCCTTATGCGGCGAGCCCTGAGTGCAAAAAAAAAACTTTTATTGGCAGATTAAAGTAAATTTAACAGGACTTTTGATGATTCCAGTGTATCTTTCAAAAGACAACGGGAAAGCAAGAAATTGAAAGGATATAACTTACCTAGTTTTCCTGATTTACACAGTACCCTGCAAAAAATGTAGGTACTTGTGAAAAAATTGTTAAAATGTTACTAAACCCAGGACCCTGCATTCACTATGTCTGGTCTTCCACATTACACAGGACATGGAAATGCAATTATTTTAGTAAATACACACTGCTAAATAACTTTTCTTATCAGCAGCTTATAACTGTCTTGTCACTTATATCAGTATCTGCTTAAAGCTTGTAGGAGTTTTTATTCTCCTCTGACTATCCTATGAAGCTGCAGAACTCTGGACATTGCTGATTTGGCCCTGTGCTGTTCACATGCACCCTTCTAAGAAAAAAAAACCTGATCTTCCTGATCTGCTCTCCCTCTTCCACTGTTCCCAATCTATCTCCTGATAAGACAGAGCCTTTGGAGTAACTCTGCCATGCTCAGTTTGGTGTGTATTGCCAGAAGGGAGGGGCCAGGATCGCAGAAGAGGCACCCGGGAAGAGGAGGATTCGGGCTGCTTTGTGCAAATCCACTGCAACAGAGCAGGTAAATATAACGTTTATTATTTTTATAAGGGAAAAAGACTTTGCAATCACTTTAATCCTTACGACTGGATTACATGCAGCTACCTTTTAAAGTGATTGATCTCTGGCAAAAAAAAAAAAAATGGCTGCTGCAACGTTCCCCTGGTGTCACACCACCCCATTGCTGAGTGGATCAGACTAGCTATCATTGGGTCCTATAGTATGAAAGATGCACTTCCTCCCTTCCAGGTTAGTGCATGCTGTATCAGATCTGTTTAATGCTTCATGGGCTTTTTTGACCCATTTGTTTGTGAGCCTGTTGCTATTGTTTGCAGTGTTGCCCATTACTCAGTTGGACTGTTTTTTTAGACCTATCCTGTATGACAGAAAATAGGATTTTTGACGTTCCAGTAAAATCTGTTTCTTGGAATACAATACAGTACACTGGTCTTTCTGCTCTGTTCCTGATATTCTCCCCCCCCCCCCCCCCCTACAGTCTATCTGGGAGGGTTGAAATAGGATATCCCTGCAAACTTTTTTTAGTTTCTAATCACCTAAAAGTAGCTGCATATGACCTAGATGTAGCCGGTGTCCCATACTGTACCCCAATAAATGATTTTTTTCTAGTTATTGAAAACTCTGTTTTCACTGAATGCTAGTAGCTAAACTAAATTGTGCTGTCCTATACCGAAAAGCTTGAGGAGGACAATAATATATGATACACTTATTTAGTCTGCAGAGATTTAGCGGCTTATGGAATGCCTGAATTACATGTTGAAGGGAGTCCAGAATAAGGGAGCTGCACAGGAAAGGGTCTGGCATTTGTTTAGAACTGGGAAAAAAGAAACAGAACAATGAAGTAATCCACATGAGTGAAAATTACATCCCTGGTGCAGAAAGACCCCAACTTCAGTAAGTCTTACTGAGGTTCTACCCTTGGTAAAAGTATTGTGGCAATCTCCCATTCTGAGCCCCGGTATATAAAATAGGTGGCACAGTGGTATAGTGGGTAGCACTCTCACCTAGCATTAAGAAGGGTCGCTGGTTCAAATCCCAACCACGACACTACCTGCCTGGAGTTTGCATGTTCTCCCTGTGCCTGCATGGGTTTCCTCCCACACTCCAAAGACACGCAGGTAGGTTAATTGGCTTCTGTCCAAAATTTACCCTAGTATATGAATGGGGACCTTGGATTGTGGGCTCCTTGAGGGTAGGGACCGATGTGAGTGCGATGTACAGAGATGGGGACAATTATAGACACTCCCTCAGGTTGAACTGGATGGACTGGTGTCTTTATTCAACCTTACTGACTGTAACTATATACCCACGTCAGGAGTCCGGGACTTGGAAATCCCCTCGGCACCCATGCATCATCTTCCCAGCTGACAGGACAGGCTATGCGGCTTCTGATTGGTCGGCGTCGCCCATATGATGGCGCCACCAATTAGAATGCTCCAAAACGTCCCTCCCGACGGGGAACATTTTGGAGATTCGGTTGCAGGGATTTCGAAGCCCCAAACTTCTGACGAAGATATACCGGGGCTCCGAACGGGAGATTGCCGCTGCAATCCAGGTCATAGAGACTGGGGGGGGCATAAACCTGCTCCCACCCCTTCTAATTAGTAATAGCATGGATGTTTACTTTAAGGCTTTTGCTTTCTGTACATAAAAAAAAGATGGTGTTTTGCATGAAAAATAATGAGACTCTTGAGTATTTTTCTAGTGTAGCTTCCAAAATTGAAGCACACGCATGAAGAGTGGTTCATATAGGCAATCATTGTTACTTATAAGGACAATTTAAGTTATCTGTGATGCAAGATGTGAAATGTAGTTATAATATAGTTAACAAAAGTGTTTTATTTTTTTTTCACAGTATTTAACCACAGTTATTCCTTATGAGAAAAAAAATACACCACCTTCTGTTGAAGATCTCCAGATACTAACCAAAAGTAAGTAGGCGTGTCTGTTTACTTTGTGCTAGAGTTTTAAAACCTTTACATTTTCTTTTTTTTTCTGAAGTCACGCTTTCTGGTGACAGTAGTAAAGTTTTGAATTTCTTATGATTTTCTGTCCTGGTGGAAGTCTCCTCAGCAGGAATACAAACAACAATAAAAACTTTCTGCACTTTTCAATCACACAATTAATTTGGCAACAATTCATAAAACAGTTACATGCCTGATAACCTGTTCACGGATGTTTGGCAACATTTGTTTTTGAATGGGAAAGGGAGCTTACTGTAGTAACCACCCTTTCGACTGACAGTCATTGAACACATGCTGAATTCCAGGTGAAAAAAACCCCAAACATTTTGGCTATGTTGTCACCTTCAGGAGGTTTAAACACTGACAAACTTGAAAAAAAATTTAAGCCAGCCCTCGTCTTCCAACCCTTATGCCTCCGTTATCTTATCTGATCTGACTGCTTATTTCCCTGAACTGTCTAGTAGTTTCCAGATCGGTTACTCTTAAGCCATCATAGACTGTTCAAATCTCAGCCAGTCCCAGCTGAACTGGGTGGTGTTGGCCATTCTACGCCTTGTAGAAGTGATTGAGCAGCTGTACAGCTGCCTGGATCACTTCTACATGAAAGCCCATCACCAGCTGAAAATATTGATACCAGTATAACCTCTTCAACCTGAGATGTACAGATGCGTTCTAAGAGTTAGTGTTAAATAATTCAAGGGTGTAAAGACAGGTCAGTATATTCAATATAAAGCCAAGATCAAGAAAACGGGGACATGATTTCAAACTAACAGGAAGAAAGATGAAAACAAATCTTATACTTTTTTACCGAAAGGGTAGTTAAAGAGTAACTCTACTTTTGTTGAGAAAACGCCAAAACTTGACTTGCATCTTAATGCAGACTTCTCAATCAGTAGGCCAATAACACAAGCAGTAAAATATATTTCTGGGTGGTGTTCTGTACACCATCTGTGTACAGATTTCCTCCAGGTAGCCATATTGCTTTTTACAGAAAATTACAGCGCTGCAGTTTGAAAATGAAATTTTATTTTTAAACGCCTTCAATTGCAATATGACCTTATTCACAATTGTATGCACTATATTAAATTTTATATGCTTTTTTCCCACGAAAGTGGTGTTACCCTTTAATGCTTGAAAGAGACTTCCAGTAGAGGTTGTGAGTCAACAGTGACTTTTGCCGTTTCTCTAGCCCGACATGCCCCCACACTAGGGACTGCATTATCACCTAGTCTTTTTTTTCATCTAAACACTGCTAATCCCACCTGGCTCTGCTATCCTGGAAGGTTACCCTTGTAACATAAAAACCTGTAGGTACTGCAACTTGTGTGTATTGGGTAAAACATTTGTTGCTACAGATGAAGAATTCACTATACAGCAATATATTCACTGTGGCACAAACTATGTAATATAACTGATCACCTGTATTTCATTCAGTCTCCAATATGTAGGTTGTACCACACACGTCCTTTGAGAGCCTGCATAGGGGAACATTATTGTGACACAAATAATCTGAATGCTAGAAATATGTTGAATGTAACACGTCACTTTAGAGCATGTCATCAGGGCGATCTTTCCTCATTTCGTTTTAGAAGAAAACGGTTGTTTCGCTCGCCCAGAGGAGGTGATAGGGAGAGAAGGCTACTGGTGAGAGATTTTTAGATTAAAAACTAGATCGCCTCAGGGGTTAAACCTGAGGTGAGATCTGGATTTGAATCTACATTAGAATGCCTCTCCCCAGTGCCTTTTCTCTCTTCTGTGGTCTTTCACATAACTGTATTGTTATTTTTATCTTTTTTTTTTTTATGTTTGTTTTTTGAATTTTATGGTGTTTTTTCTTGTGCATGTGTATGAATAAATATGTGTTTGTGTGTGTGCATATTATCACCACAAGGTGTGTGAAAATTAGTGGCATACACATGGATCACCCAGTATGTATTGCAGCTGATTCTCTTTCTTTTTGATAATTGCCTGCATCCAATCAAGACAATCGGAGCCTGTGATCTTTAGAGCTACTGTTTATTTGAAAGTTTAAAATCTGTAATGTGGTTATGACTAAGGCCTTATAGGCTGAAACGCGTTCAACTGTTTTTATCTGGGTTTGTGTACTATGGCTTTTCAATAAAATGAAGATTTTATTTTTCATACATCATGGGGCACTGCGTTGCTTTAACTGACAATTGCGCGGTCGTGCGACGCAGCTCCCAAAACAAAATTGACGTCCTTTTTTTCCCACACATAGAGCTTTCTTTTGGTGGTATTTAATCACCCCTGCGGTTTTTATTTTTTGCGCTATAAACAAAAAAAAGCGACAATTTTGAAAAAAAGCAATTTTTTACTTTTTGCTATAATAAATATCTGCCAAAAATATATATAAAAAAACATTTTTTTTTCCTCAGTTTAAGCCGATACGTATTCTTCTACATATTTTTGGTAAAAAAAAAATCGCAATAAGCGATTATTGATTGGTTTGCACAAAAGTTATAGCGTTTACAAAATAAGGGATAGTTTTATGCCATTTTTATTATTTTTTTGTTTTAAAAGGCAGCGATCAGCGATTTTTTTTTATCGTGACTGCGACATTATGGCGCACACATCAGACATTTTTGACACATTTTTGGGACCACTGTCATTTATACAGCAATCAGTGCTATACAAATGTACTGATTCCTGTGTAAATGGCACTAGCAGTAAAGGGGTTAATCACTAGGTGGCAGTGTAGGGGTTAAGTGTGTCCTAGGGGCGTGTTTCTAACGGTGGGGGGCGTGGCTGTGTTTAACACATCACGATCACAGGGAGCAGAGATCAGTGACACTGTTGCTAGGCAGAGCGGGGGGATGCTTGTTTACTTTAGCATCTCCCCGTTCTTGCTCTTTGTAAGGCGATCACAGGTATCCCCACGGCAAGAGTCCAAGGGATGCACGACCCGACTCATGGAGCTTCCTGCAGGCGCGCGCCCCCACCTCCTCTTAAAGGGCAACTTACAGGTACGTGATTCTGCCTGTACGTGCCCTTCTGCCGGCGTATATCACTGTGAGGTGGTCGGGAAGCGGTTAAATGAAACAAGGAATTGACCGAACAGATCCATTTGACACATGCTTTATATGCTTAGATAAATGGTACCCTAGCCTCACAAAGAAGACTCAAGATCCTGCAAGGTTTTGCCTGTAATGCGGCCTTTGGGCACTGGTTCCTGTGAAGTGGAATCCTGGACACTACAGAGCTAAGGCATTCCTGCAAGGTGCTGTACAGGTCCAAGGTACTGGGCCCTAAACATGAAAAAGGTACCCAGTCCTTGAAGGTCCTCAAGTGACAGGAACCCGCCGTGAAGGTTGAAGATTGGGTTCTTGGTTTCTAAGCTGCCCTGCACTTGGACGGGTAAGTGAAACCTCATTTATTATTGTGAGGTGTCCCAGTGATTGTAACAATCAGTCAAGCTAGCTAGAGGCTGGACACCTGTGTGCGGTGACCATGCATGGGAGTTTTTGGGCTAGCTGTGGGGGTTTGCAAAGTGTACCTTTTTTACCTTTGTCTGGCTGTTTTTTACCTGTATGATGACGCACGACAGTGCGCCATTTCACCGCTGGGCTCAGCAGTTTGGGCCGCTGGGTTTGGCGGCCATGGTGCACACGGCTTCGCAGCACATGCGCCGTAGCCTTTATGTGGGCACACGAAGATTTGCGTCATTCGCGGATACGGCAACATTCCGGCGCATAGCCATCTTGTTTATGCGGTGTATGCCAAGCATGCAGTGCTTCCAGAAGGCAGCTGTTGGACACAGAGCAGGCTCTGAACCAGACACTTTCAGCGGTTCATTTCTCCTTACTCGGGTCATGTGAGTCACCAGGTGTTTGGCAGGCTAAAGGTGCTTAGCAGGATTGCTGCATAGGAGCTTGGTGAGCCCCATTAAAGGGTCTCTCTTCTGAGGTGTGTTAATACTACACCCAGGTACTCCCTTTTTGTGGCTAGTAAATGTCTTCAAAAAAGAGGCGTGAGACTAACACTACAGGGAAGGGCACACCTATGTGATCAAGAGTTCCTGATGAACCTAGTCTTATCCCTAGTGTTGTATCCCCTGAAGGACCAGAGGCTTCCGGGCAATCTGAGCCGCTGTGCCTATCTGGGATTGTGCCAACAGTCAATGCTGCTGCTTCACCTTTTATCACTATGGATGAACTGTCCTTAGCCCTAGCCGGGTTAGAGCACAGGATTGCTGGCATGATTGCCTCCAGGGTGCAGGGTGCCCTGCAGGGTGGCAAGAAGTGTGACAGATCCCCCTTCCCGGAGCCTTCTAGTCTGGTTCTGGAATGGGTTGAGGATGGGGGATGAGCTTAAAGCTCAGGATTTTGTGGTTGGCCTGACTGATGAGTCTGCTTCCGAGCAATCTGGACAAGATGATATCCAGTTGGTGCTTGCCTCTCAATCACAGAGGCTTTTGATCCTGTCTCTGACCAAAATGGGTCGTTCTGCCTTTAAGTTGCCTCTTGCAGAGGTCACTGAGCCTCCTTAGTCCTCTTTTGGGATCCCTGAGGCCTCTTCAGGCCACTCAGGCTTTCCTCTTACACCCTCTGTTGGAGCAGGCAGTGTATGCGGATTGGGAACATCCTGACGTGATTTTTGTTAGTCCTAAGAGGTTTTGCCTTTTATAGTCCATGGATGAAAAGTTTAAGAAGTGCCGCATGCCAGCCGTAGATGCAGCAGTCTCTTCCTTAAACAGGAACTTGACTTGTCCGGTAGATGATGCACAGGGCTTGAAAGACCCTGTTGACAAGAAATTGGAGTCATTATTAAAGGCTTCCTTTTCTTTGGCCAGTTCAGCTATTTCAGCCAGCTGTTGCAGCAATTGGTATCTGCCAGGCTGTAACGGATCAGCTCAGACTGCTTGACAGGCTTAACCAGGAGGATGATCTGCCTGAAAATAAGGCAGATATTCCTCGAGCACTGTGTTTTGCTGTTGACACCTGAAAGGATTCAATACAGCAGGTTTCTCACTTGACTTGTCTTTACATATGCGCAGACATTTGTGGCTTAAGAACTGGTCAGCCGAGCTTCCTTGTAAGAAGTTATTGGCAGGTTGGCCCTTTCATGAGAAACGTGTATTTGGTGATCATTTGGACAAATGTATCCAAAAGATTTCTGGAGGGAGGAGTTCTTTACTTCCTGTGAAGAAAAGCACAAGGTGTCCCTCGTTTAGAACCGCAGGGACTGCTTCCTCAAATGTCTCAGCGCCGAGGCAGCACAGTGGTGTAGTGGTTAGCGCTCTCACCTAGCAGTAAAAAGGGTCGCTGGTTCGAATCCCAACCACGACACTACCTGCCTGGAGTTTGCATGTTCTCCCTGTGCCTGCGTGGGTTTCCTCCGGGTACTACGGTTTCTTCCCACACTCCAAAGACATGCCGGTAGGTTAATTGGCTTCTGTCCAAAATTGGCCATAGTATATGAATTGGGACCTTAGATTGTGAGCTCTTTGAGGGTAGGGACCAATGTGAGTGTGCAATGTACAGGGAATAGGGGTAGACACTCAGGTTGAACTGGATGGACGGGTGTCTTTATTTAACCTTACTAACTATGAAACTTTGAGACACTAGGACCAGGGATAAGCCGCAAGGCCAGGGCTAGAAAAAGCCCTGGCTCCAAACTTCTTCTAAACCCAGAACCAAGCCATCCTTTTGAGGAGATGCCCCCACTCCATTGGGTGGGGGGGAAGGCTGCTGCACATTGTGGACATTTGGAGAATGTGGACGAGTGGGTAACCTCAACTATATTCCGCGGTTACAAGCTGGAGTTGCAGGGGGGTTCCCCCTCAGAGGTTTTTAAGATCCAGAGTTCCCTCGGATCCTCCAAAAAGGGACACTTCATCATTTAGTGCATCAAGGAGTGATTGTAGAGGTTCCTGTACCCGAAAAGGTCACAGGGTTTTACTCAAACCTATTTATGGTTCATAAACCAAACTGGGACACAAGGCCCGTTTTGGACCCAAGATCCCTTAACCAATATCTACTGATCCATTCCTTTCAGATGGAGTCTTTCCACTCAGTAGTAGCATCACTCCAGATGGGAGACTTTCTAGCCTGCAACGATATAAAGGATGCGTATTTACACATACCTATCTTGCATCATCATCAGAGGTTCCTGTGATTTGCAATAGAGGAACATCATTTTCAGTTTGTGCCTCTACCCTTCCGGCTTGCTACAGCTCTACAGGTGTTCACAAAAGTCCTAGGACCAGTACTGGGTATTTTAAGGGCACAAGGGATCCTGGTGCTCGGCTATCTGGACGACCTCCTGCTCAGAGATCACTTGCTACAGGCTCTAGAACAGAGCATAACATGCACAGTGCTGCATTTGGAAAGCTTAGGCTGGATCACAAATACTGAAAAGTCAACATTGAGAACAGCTTAAAGGGGTTGTAAAGGTAAATGTTTTTTCACCTTAATGCATTCTATGCATTAAGGTGAAAAAACATCTGACACTGCCGGCGCCCCCAGTCCCCCCGTTTTACTTACCTGACCCCTCGAAAATCCCGCGCTCGCCCCCGCCGTCCTCTTCGCCACTCAGCCTGGCCGCTGATTGGCTGGAGTGGATGGATTGAAAGCAGCGCAGCCATTGGCTCGCGCTGCTGTCAATCACATCCAATGACGCAGCGCGCCAGGGGGCGGGGCCTTGTGATACAGCGAGCGGCTATAGCCGCCGGCTGTATCACGGGAGCGCGCCCGCAGGTGCTTCTCACCAATGCGAGGGAGCTCGCATTAACGTGAGAAGCACCTACGGGAGGAAGCAGAGACAGCCGCCAAGGGACCCCAGAAGAGCAGGTTCGGGGCCACTCTGTGCAAAACGAGCTGCACAGTGGAGGTAAGTATAACATGTTTGTTATTTTAAAAAAATAAAAAATTTTACTTTACAACCCCTTTAAAGTCTAAAGTATTTAGGTCTGATCCTAGATATAATCCAAGCAAGAGCATTCTTGCCACCCGCAAGGATCTGTGCCCTGAACGATTATGTGCTTCAGATAAGGGGCACCGGACAACCCTCCATTCTTCGGCTCTGGATGAGTCTTCTAGAGAGGATGGTATCCTCCTTCGAAGCGGTGTCCAATGCCCAGTTCCATTCCAGGCCTTTACAACAAGACATCTTGTTGGCTTGGAACAGGAGAGGACAAGCCCTGGATTATCCAATGTTCTTATCTCCTCAGCCACGCTTAAGCTTAAACTGATGGTTGCAGTTTCAGAACCTGTGAAAGGGAGGATTCTTCACGGTAACTTGGAGAGCCCTGAAATTACAGGCAGTAAGTCTAGCCCTATGGTCCTGCCTGGGCGGCGGAGCTTCAGGACTGCCCTATCAGAGTTCAGACCAATAATGCCACTGCAGTGGCCTATATAAACCAGGGCGGTAGCAGGAGTTGTTCAGCTCTGAAGGAAGTGAACCACATACTAGCCTGGGCCGAGGGACATGTGCCGACTCTTTCGGCAGTCCATATCCCGGGAGTAGAGAACTGGAAGGCAGATTCTCAGCTGCCAGCAGATCTGCCCAGGGGAATGGTCCCTAAACCCAGGGGTGTTCCAGGAAATTTTCCAATGTTAGAGATGGCCAGAGGTCAACCTACTGCCATTCAGGTTCAACAACAAGCTACAGCAATTTGCGTCCCGAACAAGATGCTCTGGTAGTTCCATGGAGCCAGTACTCATTGGTTTATGCTTTCCATCCAATCCCTCTCCTTCCACATTTGTTGCGCAGGATTCATAGAGAGGATGTTTCAGTCTTTCTGGTGGCACCAGCCTTGCCCAGATGGCCCTGGTTCCCGGAGATTGTGAGACTGACAATAGATGGGCCATGGACGCTTCTACGTCGCCCCGATCTACTGTCTCAAGGTCATATATTCCACCTCAAGTTACAGTCTCTAAATTTGATGGCATAGTGTTACGTACCTGCTGGATTAGCCTGACGTGCAGTGGGAAGGCTGTCTCGTAAAACCCCCCGGCTCAAGGGCCACCGATGTTGCAACAGTGGCCGCAAGAGCCTGGCGGTGTATGGGTGCCTGGTTCGTCTTTGGTCTTGTCAGTTCAGCTGGTGCAGCAGGAAACTGGAAGCAGGTTGGTA
The DNA here is from genome assembly GCF_037356315.1 of Lithobates pipiens. NCBI lineage: Eukaryota > Metazoa > Chordata > Amphibia > Anura > Ranidae > Lithobates > Lithobates pipiens. Next base: position 193,234,521 of record NW_027507758.1, on the reverse strand, counting down.
AGCTGGGAAGACACTGAATACGTAGTCAGACAAGCCGGGTTTGGTAACAGATGATCAGATGTAAATATAGACGACAGGCAGAGAATGGTCAATATACAGGCAAAGTTCGGCAACAGGATATCAAGCAGTGTAGAGTAGAGCGTGGTTACGAGGCAGACCAGGGTCAGGATAGCAGAGATCAATCGTAGTCAAACAAGCCGGGTCAAACACAGGAAACGGATCGGATCACAGGAACAGGAAGTCACGGGAACAGGTATGAGCTGCAGACCAGACAGCAAAGACACAGTGCTGCTGAGGTGTTTAAATAAGGGAGCCTGTTGCCAATCACTGAAATTAGTCTGTACTATTTTAACCCCTAGGTGGCAGATCCATGACATTGCCCCCCTCTTACAGGCAACCTCTGGGTGCCCAACAGGTCTCTCTTCTGTGGGTGACTGTGAAAAAAGGCATTAACCAAGTCTCTGGCGTGCACATCCTGTTCAGCCTCCCAAGAGTTATCCTCTGGGCCATAACCTTTCCACTTAACTAGGTACTGTACCTGATTCCTTCTTTTCCTACAGTCTATGATGGCCTCTACCTCGTACTCCTCTTCGCCATTAATGGTCACAGGTTCTGGTGGCCTGGATACTTTATCTGGGAAAGAGTCAGGGACTGCGGGTTTCAAGAGAGAAACATGGAAGACAGGATGTATCTTAAGTGAATCAGGTAAAGATAATTCATAAGCAACCTCATTAAGTTTCTTCTTGACTGGGAATAGTCCCACAAATTTAGGTGCCAGTTTCTTTGAGGGACATGCCAACCTGAGATTCATAGTAGACAGCCATACCTGGTCTCCCGGGTGGAGAATCAGTTCACCCCTTCTTTTCTTGTCAAAAGCCTTCATGCTTGTTGCTTGTGCCTTGGTAACCACTTCTTGAACTAACTTATTGTTGCAGTTGGGGAAATCCACTGTGTCTTGGACAGCAGGGACTGTGGTCTCTGGAATAAAGTCGGGCAAGAAGGATGGGTGAAAACCATGATTTGAGAAGGGTGACTGACCTGTGGCTGAGTGAGTGGCATTATTGTAGGCGAACTCCGCTAGTGTTAGCAGCGATACCCAGTCATCCTGGACAAAAGTGGTGAAGCATCGGATATACTGCTCCAACGTCTGATTGGTCCTCTCTGTCTGTCCATTGCTCTGAGGATGGTAGGCGGAGGACAAGGATCTTTCAATTTTGAGGGCTTCACACAGAGTTTTCCAGAATCGGGAAGTGAACTGAACCCCCCCGATCAGAGACAATGTTCATAGGGACTCCATGAAGCCTAACGATCTCCCTGATAAACACTTTAGCCGTCTCCATGGCAGAGGGAGTACTCTTCAGAGGCAATAAATGGGCCATTTTGGACAATCGGTCCACTACCACGAAGATGGCTGTGCATCCTTCTGATGGGGGAAGTTCCACAATGAAATCCATGGCTATCATCCATGGTCTGTCAGGGACTGGCAGTGGCCGAAGTAGACCCCAGGCTTGGTTCTTTGTACCCTTGCTCCGGTTGCAGATTGCACAGGAAATTACGTATCTCTTACAGCTTTCTTCCAGGTCTGGCCACCAGAATGTGCGTTTCAGGAGATCAAGCATCTTGTGCACACCGAAATGACCTGCTAGGGGATGATCATGACACAGACCCAAAATGGTTATACATAGACATTCAGGCACAAATACCTTGCTTCCGTTAAACAGCAATCCTTCCTGGAGTGTCAGCGTGACCCCTGGAAGGCTAGGAACATCTGTCAAAGCCCGCTTCATTCGGTTGAGAAGGTTGCCCTGTAAAAGTAAGAAGTTATTTTCAGACAAGATGGTATCTGCCACTGGTGGTTCCTTGGGGTCATCAAACATACGACACAGTGCATCTGGTTTGACATTCTTCGAACCCGGCCAGTGGGTAATGTGGAAAACAAAGCGGGAAAAGAACAGGGCCCAACGGTCTTGACGTGGCTTAAGGCGTTTAGCAGTCCTCAGGTACTCAAGATTTTTGTGGTCAGTATAGATCAATATGGGCTGCGCTGCTCCCTCCAGGAGGTACCTCCATTCTTCATTCTTCTTTTTTATGGCCAGCAATTCTCGGTCCCCAATGTCATAGTTTCTCTCTGCTGGAGACAGCCTGCGGGAGAAAAAGGCTACTGAATGCGTCAGATCCTTAGGGCCTTGGCGTTGGGAGATGACTGCTCCAATAGCGACATCAGATGCGTCTACTTCTAGTGTATATGGCAGAGACTGGTCTGGGTGACGAAGAACAGGTGCTGAAGTAAACAGTCCCTTCAAGGTATCAAATGCGGCTTGTGCCTCGGGTGTCCAATGAAAGCGGAGGTTCTGTTTAGTCAGCTGTGTGATGGGGATTATGATAGTGGAGAAGCCCCTAATGAACCTCCTGTAAAAGTTGGCAAATCCTACGAAGTGCTGCACCCCCCTTCTTGTCAGTAGGTGCAGGCCAGTCTAAGATAGCAGAGACTTTTTCAGAGTCCATCTTAATGCCTTCAGGTGAGATTATCAGTCCCAGGAATTGGATGCTGCTTCGTCCAAACTCACATTTTTCACCTTTAGCATAGAGTCCGTGTTGGCGGAGCCGGCTCAGCACCCTTCTGACATGATCTCGGTGAGAGTCTAGGGAAATGGAAAAAATCAAAATGTCATCTAGGTAAACAATCAAAAATATATCCAGGAAGTCTCAGAAAATGTAATTGACAAAGTGTTGGAAGGTAGCCGGGGCATTGCATAGTCCAAAGGGCATCACCAGGTATTCATAGTGGCCGAATCGGGTGCGAAAAGCTGTCTTCCACTCATCCCCTTGACGGATGCGGACTAAATTGTAGGCCCCCCGTAGATCTAGTTTGGTGAAAATGGTTGCCGACCTTAATCTCTGAAATAGTTTGGGTACTAGAGGGAGAGGATACCTGTTTTTAACTGTAATTTTGTTGAGCTCCCGATAGTCCACACAAGGTCGTAGGGGTGGTCCTTTTTCTCAACGAAAAATATTCCTGCTCCTGCTGGGGAGGTAGAGGGTCGGATGGACCAGTTTTTCAAGTTTCCTTGGATATATTCTTTTAGTGCCTCCTGTTCTCGTTCAGCGAGGGGGAGGATTCTACCAAAAGGGATTTCAGACCCTGGAAGCAGTTCAATTGGGCAGTCGTATGGCCGATGCGGGGGAAGAGTGTCAGCCCCTCGCTTACTAAAGACATCCAGGAACTCATGGTATGGTTCAGGTACGACTTACCTCACCTCAGAGTCCACACAAAGTAGTGTTGTAGAAGAAGCTGGGGCTCTTGGAAGGCAGTGTTCCTGGCAATAGGCTGAGTGGAAATCAATTCTCCCTGTGGCCCAGTTAACTCGTAGATTATGCGCTTGCAGCCAGGGTAGGCCCAGAATAACAGGGAATAGTGGGGAAGAGATGACATTGAGGCTTAGGACTTCCTTATGTTGGGAGGAGGCCAACACGGGTAAGGGAAATGTCTCTTGGGTCACAGGTCCGGACTTGATACATGACCCATCAACTAGAAAATCAGAAAGTCCTTGTGCTTTAGGTCTTAAGGGGATACGTTGTTGTGTTGCAAAGGTTAGATCAATGAAGCAACTGCAGGCCCCGGAATCAATTATCGCGTTAACTGGCACTTCCCTTTCTAGCAGCTGGAAAGAGATGGAAAGGGTTAGGTTGGTGGCGTTGGTAGATGAAGAAAAGTTATTAACGGAAGAAAAAATCCGCCACTTGCGTGTCTTGGTTGGACAGGAACGTACATAGTGGCCCGCTTCCCCACAGTATAGGCAGAGGTTGTTCTGTCGTCGGTGCAGGCGCTCCTCCGGAGACAGAGAGGGGCGTATTAGGCCAACTTGTATAGACTCTGGTGCTTCGGGGTCAATAGTAGCTAACAGGTGCAGAGTGAGTATGAGCTGGGAGCCGGGGCATCATCCAGACCGTGCGTGGCTGCTGGACTGATCTTTCGTATCGTCGCTCACGGAGCCGACTGTCAATTTGAATGGTCAGTGTGATAAGGGCCTCCAGGGTATTTGGGACTCCGACGCGAGCAAATTCGTCTTTCAGACCTTCTGATAACCCCAAGCGGAACTGGTGTCGCAGGGCTACATTATTCCACTGTGTGTCTGCACTCCAGTGTCTAAAGTCTGTAACATAATCTTCGGCCATTCTGCGGCCTTGCTGGAGTGCATGAAGGGCAGCCTCTGCTGTGGTGGTTCGTTGCGGGTCGTCGTATAATTCGGCCATCGCTACGAAGAAGGCGGACATGGACTGTAACAAGACATCGTTCTTCTCCAACATCCGATGAGCCCAGGACTGGGGCTCACCCTGAAGCAGTGATATGATGAATCCTACTTTGGTGGCTTCAAGGGAGAAGGTTCGAGGTTGCAAGGCAAACTATAGTTCACATGCGTTACGGAAGGATTGAAATTTTCCCCGGTCACCTGAAAATCTCTCTGGTGCTGGAACTCTGGGTTCAGGGGGCAACATCACCACTGAGGTTGCTGCAGTGAAGCAGAAGGCGCAGCATCGCTTGCTGGTGTAGCTATAGTCTGTACACGTTGTTCCAGTTGTGTATAACCCTCCTGTAGAGATTTAACTGCTTGGGTAAGGGCTGCAAGATGCTGACAGATGTCATCCATGGCCGACTTCCCACTTGCAGGCTCAGACATGGCTGTCTGGTACTGTTACGTACCTGCTGGATGAGCCTGACGTGCAGTGGGAAGGCTGTCTCGTACAACCCCGGCTCAAGGGCCACCGATGTTGCAACAGTGGCCGCAAGAGCCTGGCGGTGTATGGGTGCCTGGTTCGTCTTTGGTCTTGTCAGTTCAGCTGGTGCAGCAGGAAACAGGAAGCAGGTTGGTAAGCTGGGAAGACACTGAATACGTAGTCAGACAAGCCGGGTTTAGTAACAAATGATCAGATGTAAATATAGACGACAGGCAGTAAATGGTCAGGATACAGGCAAAGTTTGGCAACAGGATATCAAGCAGTGTAGAGTAGAGCATGGTTACGAGGCAGACCAGGGTCAGGATAGCAGAGATCAATCGTAGTCAAACAAGCCAGGTCAAACACAAGAAACGGATCGGATCACAGGAACAGGAAGTCACGGGAACAGGTATGAGCTGCAGACCAGACAGCAAAGACAGTGCTGCTGAGGTGTTTAAATAAGGCAGCCTGTTACCAATCACTGAAATTAGTCTGCACTATTTTAACCCCTAGGTGGCAGATCCATGACGCATAGCTATTGAAGCCAGAGTGTTAAAGGACGTGGCATCTCAGGACCAGTGTTGTCTACCCTAGTGAATGCCAGAAAAGCCATCACTAGGAAGATCTATCATAAGGTCTGGAAGACTTATATTGCTTGGTGTGAAGCCAAAAAATGGCATCCTCGGAAATACCTGATTGTGAGAATTCTCTTTTCTACAGTCGTCTGTGGAAATAAAATTGGGTTTGCGTACAATCAGAGGTCCGCTTTTGGTTCTGTCGGTATTCTTCCAAAGGCCTTTAGCCCTCCCATTCACTGATCCAAACCTTTATGCAGGGGCAACTCGCTTGCTTCCCCCCCATTAGGTCACCTATCTTTCTTTCCTTTGGCTTGGACTTGGTGCTTTCTGTGTTACAGAAACCATTTGACCCTATCAAGAAAATTCCATTCAATTTTCTGTCTTGCAAGCTAGCGTTCCTGATGGCCATCGCCTTGGCTAAAAGAGTGTCGGAGTTGGCGGCCCTTTCGTGCAGGGAACCATACTTGATCCTTAACCACAACAGGGTCCTGTTACGACCTGTTCCATCCTTTTTGCCAAAAGTGGTTTTGGCCTTTCATTTAAAGCAGGATGTTATTTTGCCTTCTTTTTTCTCACAGCCTCGTTTGGCAGAAGAGAGACGACTGAATTCTTTGGACGCTGTCCGGGCAGTTGAGGTTTTTTTGTCTAGATCTGCGGAGATCTGAGAATCAGAATGGGCAGGCAGCTTCCATTGCCAATTGAAATATAAAGCCCTTCCCTTTAGGGCGAGAGCTCATTCTACCAGGGGTGTAGGAACCTCCTGGGCTTTTCGCCATCAGGTATCTGGCTCAGATTTGTAAGGCTGCTACCTGGTCTTCAGTGCATACGTTCACAAAAGTTTATCAATTGGATGTTCGAGCAGCCGAGGATTCGGCTTTCGGCCACAGTGCACTGCGGGCTGCCGTATAAGGTCTGATGGCTGTTGTTTGGCAGGGTGTTTCCCTCCCCTCAAGGCTATTGCTCTGGGACGTCCCAGCAGGTAATGATTATTAGCCTAACTCTGTGTACTCTGATGTAAGAAAAAGAAAATAGGATTTTTTTTGTCATACCTGTAAAAATCCTTTTCTTTGGAGTACATCATGGGACACAGAGGTCCCACCCCTCTTTTTGAGGATTCAGTGCTTGCTATAAAACTGAAGTACTTCCTGTATGGGGAGGGGTTATATAGGGGATCACTTCCTGTCAAAAGACCTTTGGTCTACCAGTGTCCATTCACCTGGAGATGAAGTATAACCAGCACGTAATGAATATTAGCCTAACTCTGTGTCCCATGATGTACTCAAAGAAAAGGATTTCCCCAAGGCACCCCCCCATGTTGAGGGCACGCGGCCTGGTACGGCTCAGGAGGGGGGGGGGGGGCGCTCGCTCGCCCCCCCTTTCCTGGCCGGCCGGGTAGCGTGCTCGGACAAGGGTCTGTTGTGGACTTTGGGGGACCCCCACGCCGATTTTTTTCAGCGTTGGGGTTCCCCTTTAAGTCCATACCAGGCGGCGGGGCCAGCGACGTCTCCTTCGCGGGCCCCGCCTACCTGGAGACCCGCTCGAAATGAGCGGACTTTTCTCCGGGCGGGAAAAGTCCGCTCACTTCAAAAGTACGGCGGACTGGCACACACACGGCCGGATTGTCCGCCGTACTTTCGGGTCAAAAAAGTATGCCGGAGGCTACACACGGGGGGATTGTTTGGCGGACTTGAGTTTGCCGGACTTTTCCACCGGATTGTTTGATCGTGTGTACGCGGCATAAGAAAACATTCAGGAAAAAGTTTTCTAGTTTCTTACTCTTTTTCCGCTACTTTGTAGAAAGTAGGGGGTGTAAAAAAAAAAAAAAAAAAATCAGCTTCTAGTAAGGACTCTCCTATAAAAATGATTTCCTCTGTTATGCTCTGTAGATTCTGCACTCTGTACATACAAACTACTTCTGATAACACTTTTTACTGTGGCCTTTTGCATTAGCATTTGCCACTGGACATCCAGAAAACATGTCCATACAGACAAAGGGCATACTTGTAAGATCCTGACTTGGGCATCTGGATATATATTTTTGTAATCTCTGGAAGGGATGTTCAGCTTTTGGTAACAGGTAAATCAAGAAGTGGTATGTTCTAAAAAAGAAAACTGTGGAGAACCCTGGCTCTACCCCATGCTCACTTACTAAGGCAGCCATAACTGCTTGTGACTGATGACCAAGCTGGAGGGAAAAGAGTGGCTGGCAAACATAAAAGATGACATTTTTCCAAAATCCTCTTTCATAAGAAGTTGCCCCCTGTGGAACACTTGTTCTTCTCGTTCTGGGGTCATTAAAGTTGAATTATTAATCCCAGCTATACTGAGCCAGAACTAGGGTGGAATCTGTGAGTTGCACAGACCCAGCAAGTGTCCGGGGCTGTAATGCAGCATCCTACGTCGCCTGGCCTGCTTCCATGTGTGAGTTTTTTAATGTTAGTACTGCTACCTCAGCAAGAACCTGGAAGGCTGAAAAAAGCCAATCAAATGAACTTGGCATGCTTGATTGGTTTACCTGCCAAAGTAAAAACAAACATCTGGCCCCTCAAATGGAACCAAAAGCTCTCTATATTTCAACTATCAAAATAAATATACTTTTTTATAGCTCACAGGCTTTGCTAAAACCTGGAGCTCGGCTTGTTGAGCTGTGTAAAAAGGATCCAATGACTCTGAATACAGAGTATCCTTCTGGTTGATAAATTGCATACCACGTATAAAACCGGGAATCAAATCTACAAATAATTAAATATCTGGGTCTTCAGGGAGTGTGTCCTGCACTGGGCTCACAGCAGCTGATTTCTACGTCATCAACACGTGGTTTTCTTTGGTCTCCAGCCTCCTCCAATAGAGGCAATACGGTGGCTGGTTTCAAATGTACACATTTTTCATTGTTAGATTTTTACTTAGAGGGATTCTACAAAAAAGAAAAATATTAAAAGCCAGCAGCTATAAATACTACAGCTGCTGACTTTTAATAAATGGACACTCACCTGTCCCGGGTTCCAGCGCTGCCGAGGCCGATCGATCGCTCGGCTCTCGGCTGCTGCCGCCACCATTCTAGGTGAGGGAATCAGGAAGTGAAGCAAATCGGCTTCACTTCCCGGTTCCCTACTGCGCATGCGCGAGTCGCGTCGCGCAATAGGAAATCTCCGCGCTGTCACTGGGACCCGTGTGTGTCCCGGCAGACAGCGCGGCAGGGCAGGAAATGGCGTAGACTCCCACGGGAGTCTATGCCCGGAAGTGGGTGTAAATACCTGTCTGACAGGTATCTCCACCCCCCTCCCCCCTGAAAGGTGTCAATTGTGACACCGGAGGGGGGAGGGATCCGATCAGCGGAGGTTCCACTTTAGGGTGGAATCCCGCTTTAAGCAAAGCAAATTCATATTTTGAGCCTTTCATTAGACAAACATTTAGTTAGCTGTATATTTGCTATGCAGGATGTGGGACCATTAAAAATTATTTGACCAAAATGATGTCTGTAACTTTGTCTAATAGCACCTTTGCATAAAGATACAGCTCTGATATATTGGAGTGAACCTTTCATTACTTGGTCCAGCTTGCATAAATATATTACAATGGCTTGTTTTCTATCATGCTGTCTAAGAACTCCAGTTTCATGTTTCAAAAAAAAAAAAAACCTTTTTCCTGGCAATATTATACGTTTCTCATTGCTTGCTCTGTTAGTTTTAGCTAGATAACACAAGTCCTTAGTTTCCATCTGACATTATTTTCCTAATGTCATAACATAATAAACAACAATACCCTGCGAGTCTAAATCCAAGATATTCTTCTGCTTATACCACTGCACTTACGAGGAAAAGGGGCACATCATTTCACAATCCACACATTCTGCTTTGGATTATAAAAATAAATAAAAACAAACGACCAACCATCTGAAAGAACAGAAAGTTTTCAGCCACATCAAAAACGATACAATTGGCTGCAGGTGACCTCTATCCTAACAGGGTGTGTGGACTTGGATGTGATGGGTCTGTTGTATTTAAATTTGAATTATTAGTCTCACATGATGGACTGCACATCAAGTTATCAGCCCTTTTAGATTTCATTTTTGAAACTTCCTATGTATCCCATCCATCTTGACTTTGTTAAATATTATGGCAGCTGTATTCCAATTTACAACCTCATCTTAATCTTTTTTTTCACTTAAAGCGGGAGTCTGCCGGGAGTTCCGCCGTTTTTTTTTTTTTTTTTAAAGCCAGCAGCTACAAATACTGCAGCTGCTGACTTTTAAAATAAAGACACTTACCCGCCCAGCGTGCCCACGATGTCGGCACCCGAAGCCGATCTCTCGATCGTCTCTCGGGTGCTGCCGCCGCCATCTTGGGTATGGGAATCAGGAAGTGGAGCCTTTCGGCTTCATTTCCCGGTTCCCTACTGCGCATGCACGAGTCGCGCTGCACAATAAAGATGGACCCGCTGCCTCTGGGATCTGTGTGTTTCCCAGCAGGCAGCGGGGGACTTTCGGAAAGGGGCGTAATCTACGCCCCTTTCTGCAGAGAGCTATCCCGGAAGTGGGTGCAGATACCTGTACTGTACAGGTACCTGCACCCCCCCTCCCCCCTGAAAGGTGCCAATTGTGGCGCCGGAGGGGGGGAGGATTCCAATGAGCGGAAGGTCCACTTTAGGGTGGACCTCCGCTTTAATAAGGGTCTATTGTATAAATGTAAAACTACAAAATTGTTATCGTAATCTAAACTAATCCCACCTTAAAAATGTCCCCAATAACCTGTATTTCATTTCCAAACAAAGGTTGTCTAAACCAGTTACAATATATCTATATTATCAATAAAATTGTTAAACTCATATTAGAAATGAATGCTCAAGTGATAATCTGAATATCACACCCTAATACTAATCTATATCCACATATATATTTCCTTAAAGGAGGACATTTCACTTAGATTCCCTTTTTTTAAATGCACTGTCTCCACTATCAAAGAATATTCAATTTGTGCAATACACTGTTAAATGTAACCTTAATTTTACCATGTTTGGAAAACAGATTCAAAATAAATGTGATCACAATGTTTATCATTAGATTCATTAATCCAGCACATTTTGTTATAAATGTTTTGTCTAAAAAACAGAAATTGGCATGGTGTCCTTTCAGCTTATCACTGATCTCTCATCCCAGCTACAATTTTTCATGAGAGCGCATAGGAGGGGGTCACATCTGCATACACGACGCACACAAGAGATAAACCTAAACGTTCCAGCATTCACACACATACACAAATATCTCTCTAAAATCGCTTACATTTTTCCCATTTGTACACAACACATGCATATAATTCTCTCACTTTCTTTTAACTCTTTAATATTTCCCTGCTTAAATTCTTCTTTCCTTATTTTGTTTTGATATCCTTTGCATCCCATGTATTGTAATCCCATACCATGCTTCTATGATCCGTCTGGCAGCGACAGTGCTTAACCCATCTTCCCTGTCTGAAAACATATAAAGTATTCTGTTTTAACTCTCATTTATCTGTTTTAACTTTACTAGTTTTAGTGCCTGACCCCAAATTCATCCCACAACTTAACATCAAAATGCCCCTTTTCTGTCTAGCGTTAATTGTCATTCTTAATCCATCTACCTCACATAGATGGCTGTTTCTCTAGCTATTTACTCTGCAATATTCTTAGTCCCTGTGGACTTGATAACCCAGTTACCCGTTGTGGACCCCTGTCCACTCTAACCATTTATGTAGGAGCTCAGTATAGGTGGAACCACACCTTCGGTTCATATATTTTATAGTGCTCCTCTTGCAGTAGAAAAGATGTAGCTGGATAGCCGCACTCCGAATTATTCAACTTTATTTAAAAAATGTCATTAAAATCATAGCATCTAGGCTGGTAAACAGACTAACTGCAAAGCCGCTGACATGTTTCACACCGAACATGGTGCTTAATCATAGCTACTTCAGTTCCTGTTACAAACCGAGCCAGCACCCTGTGGAATTGTGGAGACAGCTGTTTTGGGATAAGTCATTACCTTGGAGCGGTAATTCTTTGTAGTGCTCCTCTTGCGCTGGGCATTTTTTGAGGGTCTCTTACCCTTCATTCCCTAATTTAATGCCCATAATGACTGGCCAGTCTTCCCTACATGTGCCTATAACCTCTTGCCTCTAAACTACTTTATCTAGCAGATGTATACTACATATAACCTGTTAACCGCACTATTCTTCCCTTTCTTATCTATAACACTCCGATAGACAGTAGACAGTGACATATAACCACCAATTAATACAGTTCAATTAAGGGGAGTAAAATAGGTACCCTTTTGTCTCAAAAATGCCTTACCAATCAAGGAAGTCTGATAATTCAAATGTAAGCAAAAGGCTTACCTCAGCCGGCTGATTATCAGAAATTCCAAGATTGTCTCAAGCTCCTCGTTTTGGATTCTCAGGGTTACCTGTAAATCCCCTCCTAGGGAAAGCTCGCCATCTCACCTGGAAATTTATAGCTAGGTAACTCCTATCCTCATATTGATTAGTGGTTCCAAATTAATAACTAATGCAGTAGGGAACAGACGCAAAAGATGCACTCCATATCTTTCCGAATAACTGTTCTGCTTTATTATGACGCAATTGAATGTTTTTATACACAATTACGTAGGTATCAGATTAATATTACAATTGTACTTTTATGGTAACAAGAGGCAGGCTAATTCTAATGAGGACTCGAAAGAATGCAAACACGTACTGAAAACATTAGTGCCGTGTGCACTGAGGGCAATACATACAAAATAAAATACAATTATATCTAATCGTTTTCTGAAACTATTGATGCCCCCCCACTGAGACCAACCCCGCCTGTGGAAGGGAATTCCACATTCTTGCCGCTCTTACAGTAAAGAACCCTCTACGTCAGGGGTCTCGAACTGGCGGCCCTCCAGCTGTTGTGAAAATACAAAACTACAAGTCCCATGAGGCATTGCAAGGCTGACAGTTACAAGTATGACTCCTACAGGCAGAGGCATGATGGGACTTGTAGTTTTGCAACAGCTGGAGGGCCGCCAGTTTGAGACCCCTGCTGTACGTAGTTTAACCACTTCCCATCCAGGCCAATTCTGACATTTCTCGCCTACATGTAAAATAATTTGCTAGAAAATTACTTGGAACCCCCAAAGGTTATATATATATATATATATATATGTATATGACTCTGGAGAATATAATGGCGGTCGTTGCAACTTTTTATCTTGCACAGTATTTTCACAGCAATTTTTTGAATTTTTTTTGAAGGGGGGGCAAAGTTTCACGCTTTAAAAAAAACAAACAAAAAAAAACCTTAGCCCAATTTTTTTTGCATAATGTAAAAGATGAAGTTATGGCGAGTAAATAGATACCTAACATGTCACGGTTCAAAATTGCACATGCTTGTGGAATTGCGCCAAACTTCAGTACTTAAAAATCCCCATAGGCAAGGCTTTAAAAATATTTTTACTGGTTACATGTTTTGCGTTACAGAGAAGGTCTAGGGCCAGAATTATTTCTCTCGCTCTAACATTCACGCCGATACCTCATATGTGTGGTTTGAATACAGTTTTCATATGTGGGTGGGACTTGTGTATGCGTTCACTTCTGCGTGCGAGCACATGGGGACAAGGACGCTTTAAATTTATATTTTTTTTATTCGTTTTACGTTTCTTTTTTTTTTTTCTTTTTTGACACTTAAAAAAAAAATGTCTGAATGCAGAGTCCGGAGTGACGTCATAACATCGCGCCCGGCTTCCCAATGATCATAGACACTCCGGCGCACCATCTGGTATGCCAGAAATCTCTGCCATCTGGGGCCGGCGGAGTCTGACTCACCGATGGAAGCCGTGAGTCGGTAGAAGCACCGCAGGGCGGCGGGGGGTGTCCCCTCTTGCTGTCGGTAAGAACCATCAAGCGGAACAGCCGCTATGATCATTCTTATGGTGTAGGGTATTGCTGGCTGAAAAAGCCTATATCTGAATGCTGCCTATAGCTGCAGGCATCATTCAGAAATGCCCGCACAAAGCCAAGGATGTCCTAGGACGTACCGTCGGCGGGAAGTGGTTAAGGTTAAACCTATTTTCTTCTAATTTTAATGAGTGGCCATGTGTCTTGTTAAACTCCCTTCCGTGAAAAAGTTTTATCCCTATTGTGGGGTCACCAGTATGGTATTTGTAAATTGAAATCGTATCCCCTCTCAAGCTTCTCTTCTCCAGAGAGAATAAGTTCAGTGCTCACAACCTTTCTTCATTACTAATGTCCTACAGACCCTTTTATTAGCTTTGTTGTCATTCTTTGTACTTGATCCATATCCAGTACATCCTTCCTGAGGACTGCTGCCCAGGACTGGACAATATACTCCAGGTGCAGCTGGACCAGAGTGTTGTAGAGTGGGAGAATTATTGCTTTATGCCTGGCATTAATCCCCTTTTTAAATGCATGCAATATTCTTTTTGCTTTGTTAGCAGCAGCTTGGCATTGCTGAACCTGTCATCTTCTAGGTCCTCCAGGTCCTTTTCATCCTAGATTCCTCCTATTGTATAGATAGCATTCATATTTTTGCCACCCAAATGTATTTTACATTTTTCTGCATTAAACTATTTGCCATGTAGTTGTCCGCCCCATTAATTTGTCCAGATCTCCTTGCAAGGTTTCCACATCCTGCAGTCAAGTTATTGCCCTGCTTAGCTTGGTATCGTCTGCAAATAAGGAAAGATTGAACTGTTTACCCCATCCTCCAGGTCATTTTTGAACAAATTAAATAGAATTGGTCCCACCACAGAACCCTGGGGGACCCCACTACCCCCACCCCTGACCATTCTGAGTAATTCCCCATTTATCACCACCCTCTGAACACGCCCCTGTTGCCAGTTTTCAATCCATGTACTCACCCTATAGTCCATGCCAATGGATCTTATTTTGTACAGTAAACTTTATGGGGAACTGTGTCAAATGCTTTTGCAAAATCCAGATACACAACATCTACGGCCTTCCTTTATCTCAATGGCAAATCACCTCCTCAAAGAAGGTTAATAGATTAGTTTGGCAAGAATGATTCTTCATGAATCCATGCTGGTTACTGCGAATGGTGCCATTTTCATTACTAAAATCTTGTATATAGTCCCTTATCTTCCCTTCAAAAAACTTGGATACTATTGATGTTAGGCTAGCTGGTCTGTAATTCCCAGGGATGTATTTTGGGCCCCTTTTAAATATTGGTGCTAGATTGGCTTTTATCCAATCTGCTGGCACCATTCCAGTCAGTAGACTGTCATTAAAAATTAGGAACAGTGCTCTGGCAATTACTTGACTGCGTTCCCTAAGTACCCTTGGGTGCAAGCCATCTGGTCCCCGTGATTTATTAGTTAAGTTTATATGTTAAGTTTCCCAAGTTTATTTATATTTCTATCCTCTGTCAGCCATGAGGGTGCTTCCTGTGATGTGTCACGAGGATGAACACTGCAGTTTTGGTTACTAAAGCCCCCTGATTCCCTCGTGAAGACTGTGGAGAAGAATACATTTAATACCTTCGCCATCTCCCCATGCTTTTTGAACTGGATGACCTTCCTCCTCCTTTATGGGGCCAATATGATCTGTCCTCACTTTTTTAACCACTTGCCGACCGCCGCACGCCGATGTACGTCGGCAGAATGGCACGGGCAGGCATAAGGGCTTACATGTACGTCCTTGCCTGCCCGCCGGTCGGGGGCCCGATCGGGCCCCCGCCCGGTGCCTGCTGCGGTCGGTATTCGTTCGGGAGCGATCCCGGACGAGGGGACGGCCATTCATTCATGGCCACCCCCTCGCGATCGCTCCCGGCGAATGAAAATGTCCGGTGACATCACTTCCTCTCCTGTAATGTAAACACAGGAGAGGAAGTGATGTATTCTCTCCTCCGTGTCGGTAGTTTTCGTTCCGGCACCGAGGAGAGAGGTTCAGTGAGTTGCACCAACACACCCCACATACAGTAGAACATGCCAGGCACACTCACACCCCCCCTTTACCCCCCGATCACCCCCCAATTACCCCTGCCCCCCCAGTCACAGTGACACCAATTGCTTTTTTTTTTTTTTTTTTTTGCATTGGTGTCATTTGTGACTGTAGTAACTGTTAGGGCAGTTAGGGTTAGCCCCCTTTAGTTCTAAGGTACCCCCCTAACCCCCCCAATAAAGGTTTAACCCCGTGATCACCCCCCGTCGCCAGTGTCACTAAGGCTGGGTTCACATTGCAGCGGTTTATGAGAACGGATGTGATTCGCACCGCACTGCAGTGCAAATCACATCCGATCTCTATGCGATTCGAGTTCAGCCATACAGATAGTATGGCTGAATTCGTGTCGCACCCGCCGCAAACTCGCACGGGACCCTTTTTTTGGTCCGCAGCAGAATCGGATCGCATGGGTGTTCACACCATGCGATCCGAGTTTGCAGATCGCACTGCGATATGCGAACTGATCTGGGGGTGTCATTAACATTTCACTGACACTCCCAGCAGTTCGCATAGGGCAGTGTGAACTGCCGCCGGGAGGCATGTGATGCGGGAACGTTCCCACATCGCTCCAGTGTGAACCCAGCCTAATAAGCGATCGTTTTTCTGATCACTGTATTAGTGTCACAGGTGACGCTAGTTAGGCAGGTAGGTATTTAGGTTCGCCGCAGCT
The DNA here is from genome assembly GCF_037356315.1 of Lithobates pipiens. Taxonomy (NCBI): domain Eukaryota; kingdom Metazoa; phylum Chordata; class Amphibia; order Anura; family Ranidae; genus Lithobates; species Lithobates pipiens. Next base: position 193,218,568 of record NW_027507758.1, on the reverse strand, counting down.
TTTTATAGCGCCAGGGACCCCCATATACTACCGCATAAAGCCCCCTGATTGCTCCCTAGTTAACCCTTTCACCAGTGATCACCATATAACTGTTACAGGTGACGCTGGTTGGTTAGTTATTTTTTTTATAGTTTCAGGGCACCCGCCATTTATTACCTAGTCTCACTAGTGTACCCCTAAATTTAGGGGTGTCTACTTTCCAAAATGGGGTCATTTGGGGGGGGTTTGTGCCATCTTGGCATTTTATGGCCTTCAAAACTGTAACGCCCTTAGAAAGCCTGAAGGCGGTGCTTGGTTTTCGGGGCCCCGTACGCGGCTAGGCTCCCAAAAAGTCCCACATATGTGGTATCCCCGTACTCAGGAGAAGCAGCAGAATTTATTTTGGGGTGTCATTTCACATATGCCCATGGCATGCGTGAGCAATATATCATTTAGTGACAACTTTGTGAAAAAAAAAAAAAAAGTTTGTAATTTTCCTGCAACTTGTGGCAAAATATAAAATATTCCATGGACTCAACATGCCTCTCAGCAAATAGCTTGGGGTGTCTACTTTCTAAAATGGGGTCATTTGTGGGGGTTTTGTGCCATCTTGGCATTTTATGGCCTTCAAAACTGTAATAGGTAGTGAGGAGTGAAGTCAAATATTTACGCCCTTAGAAAACCTGAAGGCGGTTCTTGGCTTTCGGGGCCCCGTACGCGGCTAGGCTCCCAAAAAGTCCCACATATGTGGTATCCCCGTACTCAGGAGAAGCAGCAGAATTCATTTGGGGGTGTCATTTCACATATGCCCATAGCATGTGTGAGCAATATATCATTTAGTGACAACTTTGTGAAAAAAAAATAAAAAAAAAATTTTTTTTTGTCATTATTCAATCGCTTGAGGCAAAAAAATAAAATATTCAATGGGCTCAACATGCCACTTATCAATTTCCTTAGGGTGTCTACTTTCCAAAATGGGGTCATTTGGGGGGGTTTTGTACTGCCCTGCCATTTTAGCACCTCAAGAAATGAGATAGGCAGTCGTAAACTAAAAGCTGCGTAAATTCCAGAAAACGTACCTTAGTTTGTAGATGTGACAACTTTTGCGCAAACCAATAAATATACAATTATTGACTTTTTTTTTACCAAAGACATGTGGCTGAATACATTTTGGCCTAAATGTATGACTAAAATTGAGTTTATTGGATTTTTCTAATAACAAAAAGTAGAAAATATCATTTTTTTTCAAAATTTGCGGTCTTTTTACGTTTATATCGCAAAAAATAAAAATCGCAGAGGCAATCAAATACCATCAAAAGAAAGCTCTATTTGTGGGAAGAAAAGGACGCAAATTTTGTTTGGGTACAACATTGCATGACCGCGCAATTACCAGTTAAAGCAGCGCAGTGCCAAATTGTAAAAAGACCTCTGGTCATTTACCAGCAAAATGGTCCGGTCTGAAGGTGGTTAATGTTTACTTAAAGAATTTCTTGGGATTTTTTTTTGCTCTCCTCCCCTGTGTGTCTTTCGTGTTCTATCTTAGTCGCTCTAATTGCACCCTTACAGTTCTTGTTGCATTCTTTATAAAGTTTGAATGCTGATGATCCCTCAACCTTGTATTTTTTGAAGACCTTCTCTTTTGCTTTTATATGCATTTTTACATTGGCGTTAAGCCATCCAGGACTTTTGTTCGCTATTTTAATTTAATTATCCAATGGGATGCACTGGCTAATGCCCTTATTTAATATGCTCTTAAAGCGAACCCATCTCTCCTCCGTGTTCTATGTTCCTAAGATTTTATCCCAATTTTTATCTTCTAGCAAGGCTCATATTTTAGGGAAGTTGGATCTTTTGAAATTCAGTGTTTGTATTTCCCTTATGTTTTCTATTTGTGTGATTTATACTGAAGCCAATTGACCTGTGATTGCTGTTTCCTAAAATGCCTTGTATGTCCACATCCGTGATTAGGTCTGCATTGTTGGTAATCAGTAGATCTAGTAACAATTTTATTTCTAGTTGGTGCGTCTACCTTCTGACCCATGAAATTGTCCTGTAAGACATTTAGGAACATAGACTAATCTGTGGTTCTCTCCGCCCCGTCTATGTCTGGATAATTAAAATCCCCATTATGATAACACTTCCTATCCTTGCTAATTGTGATGGGTCCGCCTCCCCCTCCTCCCTCAGGTTAGGGGGCCTATAGCATACTCCCAGTATTATTTTCCCCTTAGATTCATCCCTTTGGAGCTCTACCCATAAGGATTCCACCTTCTCCCTATCTCCCTTAGTGATGTCGTCTCTCACATTCACTTTTACATTATTCTTGATATACAGGCATACCCCTCCCCCTTTTTTACCCTTTCTATCCCTGCGATAAAGGGTATACCCTTGAATGGTTGCCAGCCAATCATGAGAGCTGTTGAACCAAGTCTTTGAAATTCCCACAAAATCCAAATCCTCCTCGTACAACAGTATCTATAGTTGACCCATCTTGTCTACCAGCCTCCTGGCATTGGTGAACATGCCACATAGGTTTTTTTTTTTCTTTCTTTCTACAGAAGGAATGTTTTATTGCATTAAAAAAAACAGTACACATGAGAACAATGTATTGACATTACAAGGGGTAACTTTTCAACAGTGCTGATATAGGCAATTGTGGTACTTTTCCCTAAAACTATAGTAGTATATTGACATCTTCTCTACTCAATATCCAACACAGTTATCGACTTCTCATTCTCCTGAAATGAACAATCAGAGTTTTAAAGCGGTCAAAACTTATGTCCACCCAGCATTCTTGTACTCCCACTGATAAGTAGTCCAGTAAACTTTAAGAAGAGGGAAAGGGGTAGGAGAGGGAGGGCGAAGGGAGGGGCAAAAGGAGAAGAGGAAGGGGAGGGGGGACACAATACCAGAAATAAAGAGAACACGTGCCTCCAGAGGTGACAAAAACAAATAAGGGCAATCTACGGGGGGGGGGGGGGGGGTTATACGTTGCCATCATCCCTTGTATCCTCGTGGTGAGCCATATCTTGTTTGAGCAAGATAACTTAAACTGTAAGGTGCCTAGCCTGCACCCAGGCCACCCATATTTTTTCAAATTTTTGAGGGCAGCTCCGACCCATGTAGTTACGTTTATACAACGGCAGAACTGCATTAATAAGCACCTTCCACGCTGAGAGCTGAGGGTCCGGGAGCTTCCATTTGGTTGATATTGTTTTCATAGAAAACAAATATATTGGTATGTTTAGTGGTATTCAACTCATCAGTGATGCTCAAAATAAATACAAGGGTGTCCCTGTCGAAGGAGAGACCCGCCAGTGCATTCACATCTTTAACCGCCCCCTGCCAAAAGATTGAACATGGGGTCACTCCCACACCATATGAATGAATGTTCCCACCAACTGTCTACATTTGGGGCAAGTATCTGTCACTTCTTAGTAGATTCTAGAAAGTCTAGCGGGTGTATAGTATACACTATGTAAAAATTGTTAGCTGGACAAAGTGGTCCCTTGCCAATATAAGTGGGATGCATTACTGTAAGCCCTTGGTCCAATCCTCCTCATGACCCCATTTTGTAAAGTAGACACCCCAAGCTATTTGCTGAGAGGTATGGTGAGTATTTTGCAGATCTTGCTTTTTGTCACAAAGTTTTGAAAATTGAAAAAAAAAAATTTCTTTCTTCATTTTCACAAATGAGAGCTGCAAAATACTCATCATGCCTCTCGGCAAATAGCTTAGGGTGTCTACTTTCCAAAATTGGGTCATTGGGGGGGGGGGGGGATTGTGCCATCTTGGCAATTTATGGCCTTCAAAACTGTGATAGGTAATGAGGAGTGAAATCAAATCAAAAAGTTACACCCTTAGAAATCCTGAAGGCGGTGCTTGGTTTTCGGGGGCCCCCGTACGCGGCTAGGCTCCCAAAAAGTCCCACACCTGTGGTATCGCCGTACTCTGGAGAAGCAGCAAAATGTATTTTGGGGTGAAATTCTACATATAACCATGGCATGCGTGAGCAATATATCATTTAGTGACAACTTTTTGTGAAAAAAAATGTTGTCAATATTCAGTCATTTAGGATAAAAAATAAAATATTCAACGGGCTCAACATGCCTCTTAGCAATTTCCTTAGGGTTTCTACTTTCCAAAATGGGGTCATTTGGGGGGGTGGGGTTTGTACTGCCCTGCCATTTTAGCACCTCAAGAAATGAGATGGACAGTCATAAACTAAAAGCTGCGTCAATTCCAGAAAATCTACCCTAGTTTGTAGACACTATAACTTTTGCGCAAACCAATAAATATATACGCTTATTGACACTTTTTTTTTTTTTACTAAAGACAAATGGTCTGGGGCTGAAGTGGTTAAGCTCTGTTAACCACTTGCCGCCCGCCCTATAGGCAATTGACGGTGGCAAAGTGGTTGCATAATCCTGATCGGACGTCATATGACGTGATCAGGATTATGAGCCGCTGCGCGCCCCCGGGGGCGCGCATCACGGCGATCGTTGTTGCGGGGTGTCAGTCTGACACCCGGCAACTACAATCTCGGTAAAGAGTCTCGGTCGGAGACTCTTTACCACGTGATCAGCCGTGTCCAATCACGGCTGATCACAGTGTAAATAGGAAGAGCCGGTGATTGGCTTTTCCTCACTCGCGTCTGTCAGACGCGAGTAGAGGAGAGACGATCGGCTACTCCTCTGACAGGGGGGGGTCTGTGCTGATCGCTTATCAGCACAGCCCCCCCGAGGATGCCCACACTGGACCACCAGGGACGCCACCAGACCACCAGGGATGCCCAGCAAAAGGTAATCCTCCCTAGACCACCAGGGATGCCAGTCAGTGCCACAATGGATGCCAATCAGTGCCCATAATGGATACCAATCAGTGCCCACAATGGGCATCACTGATTCGCATGCATTATTTGGCACTGATTGGCATCCATTAGTACAGTATAACAATACAATGCCTCCCATCAGTGCCCATCCGTGCCGCCTATCAGTGCCCATCCGTGCCGCCTATCAGTGCCCATCCGTGCCCATCTGTGCCACCTATCCATGCCCATCTGTGCCGCCCATCTGTGCCGCCCATCTGTGCCGCCCATCCATGCCCATCTGTGCCGCCTATCCATGCCCATCTGTGCCGCCAATCTGTGCCGCCCATCCATGCCCATCTGTGCCGCCCATCCATGCCCATCTGTGCCGCCCATCCATGACCATCTGTGCCGCCCATCCATGACCATCTGTGCCGCCCATCCATGACCATCTGTGCCGCCCATCCATGACCATCTGTGCCGCCCATCCATGACCATCTGTGCCGCCCATCCATGACCATCTGTGCCGCCCATCCATGACCATCTGTGCCGCCCATCCATGCCCATCTGTGCCGCCCATCCATGCCCATCTGTGCTGCCCATCCATGCCCATCTGTGCCGCCCATCCATGCCCATCTGTGCCGCCCATCAGTGTCGCCCATCAGTGCCACATATCAGTGTCCATCAGTGTAGCCCCATCAGTGCCCATCAGTGAAGGAGAAAACGTACTTATTTACAAAGTTTTGAAACTGAAACAAAAAAACTTTTTTTTTTTTTTTTTTAATCTGTATTTTTTTATTTGTAGCGCAAAAAATAAAAACCGTGATCAAATACCACCAAAAGAAAGCTCTATTTGTGGGAAAAAAATTATCAAAATTTCATTTGGGTACCGTGTAGCATGACTGCGCAATTTTCATTCAAAGTGCGACAGCGCTGAAAGCTCAAAATTGGTCTGGGCAGGAAGGTGTTTAAGTTCCTGGTATTGAAGTGGTTAAGGAGAGAGTGCGCCCTCCTGACATTATTTGTTTCAATTTGGTTATTTGGAATGTAGCCAAAACTTTGGGCTCAGGTATGGACCTGAGATGAGGCAAAGAGGGATTACCCCAAAGCGGAGTGTGTGGAGAAATTGTATTCGTCGCGCTAAGAAGGTGAGTAACCTGCTTCCAGGCCATTAGCATTGTCTTCATAGGAGTGGTCATCTGGGGATCACTCTTGGGCATGCGATATACAAGATTGCTGAGCTCAGAGTACGATCCCAAGATGGCCGCCTCTAGATTCACCGCCGGGTTGGAAATATCTTGGGTGAACCACCACGGCACAGTAGCCAGCTGTGCACCCTAACTTCCTGAAGTTATGGAGGGACAGACCACCTTCAATCAAGAAAAGCTATAGTTTGGCCTTGGCCACGCGGGGGGGGGGGGGGGGGGGTAAAATGAGGAAATGGTCTGGTCAAGCTTATTAAAGAAGGAAACTGGGATGGGAATCGGTGAATGCCCTAAGACATACAAAAATTTAGGAAGAAAACCTATTTTCTCTTATATTCACCGACCAACACAGCTCCTCTCTTTGAGCCATTGGGTTGTTACGCCCACCTTTAGGAGAATACTAGGCATTACTTGTTATGTAACACACAGAACTTTCGCCCAGGGGGTGGTCCCTTAGGTAACAACCCTCCAGCCTGCCATGCAGTCCTCAGTTTTATTTTACCTAGTGAAGGAGAAGAACCTAGGAACCCTGACGGGACCATTGGTCCGTCTTTTTTTTTTTTTTTTGCAGAAGTTTGGCTTTTTGCACAAGATGATAGATCCTGTGATCTGCTATCAACAGCCGTCTGGGTAACAGGCTGGATACCCTTATCATTGTAGTCTCCCCAGTCCGGCTATCGAGCGCATGCAGGTCACAGCTCCGCGCTAGGCCGGCCACGAGGAAACCTCAGCTCCAGAGGTGGTTAGTGAGCTTTTATGCTCCGGGGCACACATATGACCGGACTACTGATGTCTGTGTCAGTGTGTTTGAAAACCCTGTGAAGTAAAAATTTTTTGGCCAAGCTTGTCCTCAGCAGCCTTACCTCATGCAGAGCACACTGTAGATCTCTGCGTGTTACCTCCTCCCTAGTGCGTACATACTGTTGTTCATAATTAGTGGCCCTCTGTTCCGCCTGGGTCAAATCTAGTCCAGACTGCTAGTAATAGCCCCGTGCGTGAACCTTGAAGGCATCCCAACTAGAGGCCGGATAAATAGCAGGGGGGGTTGGCTACACATGTCCACTTCAGCATTAATAGCAATCCTATCATCCGAGATCCAATAACGTGACAAGCGCCACAGACAGTCGGTGAGAGCAGGACAGACATTCAGACTTAGGAGTGTGATCTCCGTGCCAAGATAGAGATCTCTTGCACCCTGGCAAGGAGTGGGCCACTGACATAGACTAGGTCTATTCTGGACATGGCTGCCTAAGTGGCTGACTGGCAAGTATGCTTCCGCTGGTGGGGGTGTTTCCAACGCCAGACATCAGTGAGACCAAAGGTGGAAGCCCAGCAAGAGTGGGGAATCCACGGCCCGCATACCAGATAATGCCATGTAGTTTAGACCAGTTGCATACAATCCTCTTATTGGGTCTTCCGAGATTGCAACTGGGACTTCTTACTATACTTACCTTGGGTTTATGTGCTTTAGTCAACCTACCACTAATGCCCCCAATACTACCCTCTGGACTATGTTCCGTGCTGACTATCTCTACCTCTGGTCCCCAGTACCCCTGCCCCCCCCCCCCCACCGTCGCATAGTTTAAAAACCCCTCTAACTTTTTGGCCATCTTTACTCCCAGCACATCTGCACCCTCCTCATTTAGGTGCAGTCCGTCCCTTCTATAGTACTGGTGACCGACAGAAGTCAGCCCAGTCCTCCAGGAACCCCAATCCCTCCTTACTACACCAGCTCCTCACTTGTTTACTTCCCTAATCTCCCTCTGCCTTTCTAGTGTGGCTTGATGTACTCCCGAGAATACTACCTCGGAGGTCCTTTTCCTCAATTTAGCTACCAAGTCCCTAAAATCTTACTTTAGGACACTTCATCTGCCTCTGACTTTGTCATTGGTGTCAACGTGCACCATGACAGCCAGGTCTTCCCCAGCACCTCCCAGTAATCTGTCCACCAGATCCGTGATGTTCTGAATTCGAGCGCCCGGTTGACAGCATACAGTTCGGCACTTCAAGTCTTTGTCACAGATTGCTCTCTCTTTCCTAAGAATTGAGAATCTCCTACCACCAGAAACTGTCTATCCTTCGCTCCCCCCCCCCCTTTACTGGAGGAGTTCTTCCCCTGGCAGCTAGGAGAGTCTCTCGGCTCCAGCAGTGCTGGTCCCTAACTGGTTTCACCAATGTTGGGATGCTCCAGCTCAGGATTGGCCTCCCTGGCACTTCAGACTCTGTCCTTCCTGACTGTCGCACATCTACTTAATGGTCCAAACTCTTACTGAATTGGTCCGCTCCACATTTATGCTACCCTTAACTGAGTCGGTCGACAAGCCTACTTCTTGTTTGGGTTCGCTAAAGCCTTCCCAAGCTGCACGTGCCTTTCCTATCTATTCATTGCTGGAAAAGCTTATGTATTCTGAGTGGGATCACCCAGATAAGCATTTTCATCCAGGACTAGCTACTGCTCCTCGAGTATTTACAAAGGTTCTGGCCCCTCCTCTAGCCAGATTAAGGGCTCAAGGTATAACAATTTTAGCGTACCTAGACGATCTGCTCTTGATAGACCACTCAGTAGCCTGCTTAGACCAAAGTATGGTCACCACAGTCAACTACCTGGAATACCTAGGTTGGATTCTCAACCTAGAGAAATCTTCCTTAAAACCATCAAGGAGATAGGAATACTTGAGTCTGATCAAAGATACAGCCCAAAAGAGGCTATTCTTACCGCCAGGCGAAGATCGGTGCCATAAGGGAGCTTTTTCAGGTATTCGAGGCAAAGAACAATCCTTCTATTCAAATTTGCATGAAGTTGTTGGGAAAGATGGTGACTTCATTCAAGGCCGTTCCTTCCGAGACTGCTGCAAAACAGTATCCTATCTGCCTGGAACAAGAAGGTCCAAGCTCTAGATTTCCCAATGTACTTGTCTCCAAGGGTGTGCCAGAGCCTCAGTTGGTGGTTGATAACCAAGAATCTGCAGAAAGGAAAATACTTCCTACCAGTTACCTGGAAGGTGGTAACAGATGCCAGCCTTTCAGGTTGGAGCAGTCCTGGAAGAGGCAAACTGTCCAAGGGAAATGGCCCAGATCAGAAATGACCTTGCCCATCAATATTTTAGCGATTATGGAGATTAGGGAATTGTCCTGTTCAGATCCAATCTGACAATGCCACAGCAGTGGCCTATATCAATCACCAAGGGGGCACGAGAAGTCGTAGAGCCCAGAGAGAGGTGAATCATATCCTAACTTGGGTACAAAACATTGTACCTTGCCTGTTGGCAGTCTTCATTCCAGGATTAGAGAATTGGTAGGCGGACTACTTGAGTCGCCAGCAGTTATTCCCAGGAGACTGGTCTCTTCACCCCGATATCTTCCTGACAATAAATCAAAGATGGAGGGATTCCAGACGTAGATTTGTTATTACAGTACAGGTTCAACAAAAAAATTGATAACTTTGTGTCAAGAACAAAAGATCCGCTAGCATGCGGAACAGATGCCTTGGTATTCCCTTGGAATTAGTTTTCAATGATTTATGCATTCCCTCCTTTTTTGCTTCTTCCATGACTTCTTCACAGGATCAAGCAGGAAGGGAAGTCGGCGATTCTTGTGGCCCAGGAGATCTTGGTTTGCAGAGATCATAAAGATGGCGGTAGGGGACCCATGGACCCTACCACCACTTCCAGACCTTCTCTTGCAAGGTCCGGTATTCCATCCTATTTTACAAACGCTAAATTTAACAGTGGAACTTCTGGCAGCACTTTGGTTAGAGGAGCAACTCTGAAGATCTAAAAAAGGAAAAGAAAAGCACCTTTTAAGTGCAGTATGCAAAATTTAATAAAGTGCACAAAGGGTTAAAAGCACTTACAAGATTGTTGAGTGTTAAAAGACATGATCAATTTAGGAGTCATCATCTATGGCATGTGTCCATCCTCAGCATAGTGGTAGAGAGCAGTGTAGAGCTGTCCAGCAGCTGTAAAGCATTCTCATACGTGTTGGAGAGAGGAGGCAGCAGGGAAGCCTGTATTTAGGGCAGCACAGTGGTGTAGTGGTTAGCACTCTCACCTAGCAGTAAAAAGGGTCGCTGGTTCGAATCCCAACCACGTCACTACCTGCCTGGAGTTTGTATGTTCTCCCTGTGCCTGCCACACCAAAGACATGCAGGTAGGTTAATTGGCTTCTGTCCAATAAATTGGCCCTGGTATATGAATGGGGACCTTGGATTGTGGGCTCCTTGAGGGTAGGGACCGATGTGAGTGGGAAATGTACAGGGATAGGGACAATTGTAGACACTCACTCAGGTTGAACTGGATGGACTGGTGTCTTTATTCAACCTTACTAACTATGTATTCACTGCGGGACACACAAGGCTGATGGTGTCAGTGGAGAAAAGGGGGGAGGTACCACGTTTTGGAGCATGTGCGGCTGACAAAGGAGACAAATGTACTCCTACCCATTCACCCCCAAAAAAATGTCAAGAATGAAAACACTACACAGGTTTTAAAGTAATTTTATTAAGGCAGCTCCAGCGTCTCTTCCGATTTTTTTTCTCCCTCCGGCGATGTCTTTATCCTCTGGTTCTTCTCACTCCTCCGCTGATGTCTTCTCCCCTCTCTGGTTCTTCTCTTCTATTCACTGATGTCTTCTCCCCTCTTTGGTTCTCCTCTCTGTGCTGTCTTCTGCCTCTGCTGGGTGTAATCTATCTGCTGTCTTCTCCCTCTGTTGTTCTTCCGATGTTGTCTCAACGCGTTCTCTCTGTGTAATGCTATGGCCACCGTGTGCTTTTGCTTATATGGACATGGGGTGTGTCATTTGGAGGCCCCGCCCCTTGTGACAGCACCGCCCAGTGCACGATGGGGTGGTGACATCACAAGGGGCATGGCCTCCGGATGATGTCACAGGGTGGCCCCACCCCAGACCAAATTTTTTTTTTTCATTTTGGCGAGGGGTCCCCCTTCAAGATCCTCAGCACACAAGCCGCACCCAACTGGTGTGACTTTTAGTCAAATCAATAGGCTCCCATAGGAAACCATTGCTTTTGAATAGAGGCAGAGAAACTCTTCTAAAAGCTAGCATGGCTAAATGCGCATTAACGTCAGTGCAAAAATCTTCTAAAAGCACGTTTTTACAGCCGCTTTTTCCTGGCATTGGTAGTGCCTTTGCAGCCCTTTTTTTTCTAAAGCCCCGTGTGCATAAGGCCTTCTTGTTAGTACTATTTATTTCTGAGAACACTGAACAGAAGTAATTGTTTAAATGGTTTGCTACATCCAGGTCTCCCTCAACATAGGTATTGTGCCCAGTTTTCATTTTAGTGATCTCATTGTATTATTTCCTGCTATCACTGTTGTGCCTAAAAAATGGTTTTATCTCCTTTTCAAAAGATTTGGCAATTTCCTCCTCTTTTTGTGCTTTGGCAGTACTGATGTTTGGCCTTCTTCTATTTTTATACTCTTCTCTGTCAGCTATATCTCCTATTTCCTTGAACTTTCAATATGCTGATTTGTTTTCCTTTACTATCCTACTTTAGTGAACCATATTGTTTGTTTTTTTTCTTCTGTTTATTCTTACCATCTTTCCTGAAATGTAATTGCCTCCACGGTGGAAGGCTTTAATACTGGCCACGGATTACTTACTCCTGTTGTTTTACTCCAACCTTTCATAGTTGCATAGTTAGTCAGGTTGAAAAAAGACACAAGTCCATCCAGTTAAAAAAAAAAAAAAAAAAAAAAAAATCATACAATCCCATATACCCAATTCTATAACCACTGTTGATCCAGTGGAAGGCGAAAAACCCCAGCACAGCATGATCCAATTTTCTACAGCAGGGGAAAGAATTCCTTCCTTCCTTCCTTCCTTCCTTCCGTCCTTTCAATTAATTTAGTTTTTTTTAGAAATTTCTCCATTTCGGAAAGAATTGTCCTATTTGAAATCTCAAACTTTTTTTGTTTTTGTATCGAATTTTTTAGCTTTTGTATATTAAGCTCAAGACATTGGTGATCACTACAACCCACATTTTCTCACACCTCCAACATCAGTCAATCCACATTTGTGAGTACCAAGTCTAGGATCTATGATCTGGTAGTAATAGAAGCCAGGATGTCTGTGCCCGGGGAGGTCTGTGTGCCAACATGGTGGTGTGTGGAGGCCTTATGAGCAAGATGGCAGCCAAGGAGGGGGGGGGGGGGGTAGACGGTTTAGAGTGGGTGTTGCGCTGCTTGCTCTAGGCCAGTGATGGCGCACCTTGGCACCCCAGATGTTTTGGAATGGCATTTCCCATGATACTCATGCACTCCGCAGTGTAGTTGAGCATCATGGGAAATGTAGTTCTGAAACATCTGGGGTGCCGAGGTTTGTCATCTGAACCAGGCCGAGGAACCGTGGCAATGTCAGGGAGTGTGCCCGAGTCCAATGTGGGGAATGAAGTCACCCGGTAATGCAGGCTAAGCCCGTAGATAAAACGGGATCAAGAGCTCCAGTGCCACACGTGCTCTCGCACTCGCATACCAGCACGCTGGGTTGAACGAAAAAAGAAAAAAAAAAAAGACTACTAGTATGTTCTTTAGGGTTTAACCTTCACATACAGAAAGAGTTCAAGCTATAAAAATGTGGAATAGTGTTCAACAGAAGTTAGTTCAAACTCAGGTTGTGAAAAAAAATGACCGAATTTTAAATAAGGCACATAATAATATAAATGACTATTCATTTATAAGAAAATAGCATTGTAAAATGTTGATCCATGGAGTATCTGATGACTTTGAGAAACCAGAAATAATTTTGTCCTGTATTGGTGCAACTTTGATAATGCTTTATAATTTTATTTACTGTTCTCTGAAAAAACTTTTTTTTTTATGTAACTATATCTTTTTTCTTTGTTGTCAGTTCTCAGTGCAATGAAAGAGGATAGCGAAAAAGTTCCAACATTGCTAACTGACTACATTTTAAAAGGTATGTGCTGTAACTTTTTTATATGCTCTTTGCATCTGTTCTCCTTCTCCTGTTGTTAACCCCAAGTGCATAAATTTCTTTTATCAGCATTAAACCTAATTTGCCACATAGTTGCTCAATTAAATAGTGCATTGTGGTCAGCTTTTACATTGGAGACATCCTGTAAAGATGTTTTTGTACTACATAATTTCATCTGTAAACAATGAAATGGTACTTTTAACCCTAAACTCTATTATTTTTAATTATGTTAAAAAGTAAAGCCCCATACACACGGGCTGAACGTCAGGAGAAAACATCCGGGTTTAAAAAAGAAAAAAATCTGACATTTGGCCTGTATGTCGGTCCGGAAAACCCACAGCCGACCGGCTTCCGTTCAGCGCGCTCAGCCAGTCGCAGAGAGCACTGATCAGAGTGATCTGGCAGGGGGCCGTCCTTCTATCTGAACACCATAGCTCAGCAGGGGAGATCGCTAACTAATCTTGCATGGTTAGTACAGCAGCTCGGACCAGAGCTGTCAGGTTTTTTCTGTGCAACCAACTGGGTTGCATGGAAAAAATTGTTAGTGTGTACCCGGGTTAAGAGTCCCAACACTGAGCCTTGGCATACACCTTTAAAAGCCTTATATCATTCAGAGTATGACTCAATCACTAACCTCAGTCCCTCGTAGCAATTCTGCCTGGATTTCAAAACTATCTGCTTAAATTATAAAATGCACAATGCAAATTTCAGATGCCGTTCGTTTTAATGAATCACCCTCCCAGAAATGAATGACTGCGCTGTAGCTGTCATTCAGCTACAGCGTGATCGGCAAATGGTTAAACCGTGACAAGGCTTCTGGGGACTATTTCCAGATAGTAAATGAAGGGCAGGAAGTACAACAGTGGTCAATGTAACTGCTGTTCAACACGTGTGGGCTGGCAGAATCCTACTGCAGCTTCATAATGAACAGGGATAAAATAAAATGCGGCCCTACAAAACTATAAAAGGCATTTTCAATAATGCTAGAAGGTTGGAGGAATTGGAACTACTCATACATGAGGTCGATTTTGACTTTGTGGGAGTAACAGACACCTGGTTTGACAGCACACAACTGACTTGCAGCTGTCCAGGAGTACTTCCTGTATCATAGGGACTTGGTAGATAGAAGAGGGGGAAGGGGTGCATGTACGTCAAGAGTAATTTGCCGTGAGGGATGATATTAATTAATGGCGCAATGGAAGAGGTGGAAGCCTTGTAGCTGGAACTTCAAAGAGAAGAAACAAATAGAAAATTAATAGTGGCAGTATACTCCAGGCCCCCTACCCTGAAGGATGAAGAGGAGATCGATCTCTCTTCAGTTGGAAATTGTGGCAAGGCAGGGTAATGTAATCATCACGGGGCACTTTATGCAGATATTGAACTGCTCACTCTTCTAAGGCTCGGCACTTCTTTAATGTCTTGGGGGACAATTTTGTGTGTCAGTTGGTGGATGCCCCAACTAAAAACAAGGCTCTGCCAGACCTACTATTCACAAACAATGCAGATGTGAAAGTAAGGAATAACATAGGAAACGAGGATCACAGGGTAATTATGTTCACTGTAAAGCACAGGAAAAGCAGACACGATGGTAGCACAAGTATTATACATTTTATGGGAGCAAACTTTACCAAACTGCTCTCCATACTGTCGGACATTAAATGGGAAGGTGTTCTAGAACCCAAAAAATATGGAAATGCTTTAAGCCCCGGACCATTTGGCTGGCCAAAGACCAGAGCACTTTTTGCGATTTGGCATTGCATCGCTTTAACTGACAATTGCACGGCTGTGCGACGTGGGTCCCAAACAAAATTGACATCTTTTTTCCCCCACAAATAGAGCTTTCTTTTGATGGTATTTGATCACCTCTGCAGTTTTAATTTTTTGTGCTATAAACAAAAAAAATAGCGGCAATTTTGAAAAAATGCATTATTACTTTTTGCTATAATAACCACTTTTAGACCGGACCATTTTGCTGGCTTAAGACCAGAGCACATTTTGCGATTCGACACTGTGTCGCTTTAACTGACAATTGCGCAGCCGTGCGACATTGCACCCAAACAAAATTTATGTCCTTTTTTTCCCACAAATAGAGCTTTCTTTTGGTGATATTTGATCGCCTCTGCGGTTTTTATTTTTTGCGCTATAAACAAAAAAAGTGACAATATTGAAAAAAAACATATTTTTTACTTTTTGCTATAATATCCCCCAAAAATATATAAAAAAAACTTTTTCCTCAGTTTAGGCCGATACCTATTCTTCTACATATTTTTGGTAAAAAAAATTGCAATAAGCGAATATTGATTGGTTTGCGCAAAAGTTATAGCGTTTATAAAATATAGTTTTATGGCATTTTTATAAAACTTTTTTTTTTTTTTACTAGTAATGGTGGCGAGCAGCGATTTTTTTTTTTTTTTTTTTTTTTTTTTTTTTATTGTGACTGCGACATTATGTCGGACACATCGGACATTTTTGACACATTTTTGGGACCATTGTCATTTATACAGCAATCCGTGCTATACAAATGCACTGATTCCTGTGTAAATTACACTGGCAGTGAAGAGGTTAACCAGGAGGGGGCAGTGTAGGGGTTAAGTGTGTCCTAGGGGCGTGTTTCTAATTGTGGGGGGAGTGGCTGTGTTTTACAGATCACTGATCTCTGCTCCAATCACAGGGAGCAGAGATCAGTGTCGCTTGTTGCTAGGCAGAACGGGGAGATACTGTTTACATCGGCATCTCCCCATTCTTCCTCCCCAATGGCAATCGGGCTCACGGAGGTCCCGACCAGCGTGCGCACGCGATGGCATGGTGGCAAATTCAAAGGGATGTACCTGTACTCCCATTTTCCTGTCCGTGCCATTCTGCCAACGTACATCATCGTGCGCCGGTCGGGAAGCGGATAGATATCCCCAAAAAATATATATATATAAAAAACCTTTTTTCCCTCCGTTTAGGCCTTTACGTATTCTTATACATATTTTTGGTAAAAAAAACGCAATAAGAGTTTGATTGGTTTGCTCAAAAGTTATAGCGTCTACAAAATAGTGGATAGTTTTATGGCATTTTTTAATATATATATATATATATATATATATATATATATATATAATTTATTTTTCTAGTAATGGTGGCGAGCAGCGATTTTTATTGTGACTGCGACATTGTCGGGCACATCAGACATTTTTGACACATTTTTTGGGACCATTCACATTTATACGGCGATCAGTGCAATTACATAGTCCATCCAGTTCAACCTGAGTGAGTGTCTACAATTGTCCCTATCCCTGTACATTGCACACTCATATCAGTCCCTACCCTCAAGGAGCCCACAATTAAAAATGCATTGATTACTGTGTAAATGTTACATAGTAGGTGAGGTTGAAAAAGACACAAGTCCAACCTATGTGTGTGTGATTATATGTCAGTATTACATTGTATATCCCTGTATGTTGCGGTCGTTCAGGTGCTTATCTTTTAGTTTCTTGAAACTATCAATGCCCCTTGCTGAGACCACCACATGGCAAGGATGTGGAATTCCCTTCCACATCCTTGCCACTCTTAAAGTAAAGAACCCTCTATGTAGTTTAAGGTTAAACCTCTTTTCTTGGCCACGAGTCTTGTTAAACTCCCTTTTGCAAAAAATTTTTTATACCTATTGTGGGGTCACCAGTGTGGTATTTGTATATTGAAATCCTATCCCCTCTCAAGCGTCTCTTCTCCAGAGAGAATAAGTTCAGTGCTCGCAACCTTTTTCATAACTAATATCCTCCAGACCCTTTATCAGCTTTGTTGCCCTTCTTTGTACTCGCTCCATTTCCAGTACATCCTTCCTGAGGACTGGTGCCCAGAACTGGACAGCATACTCCAGGTGCGGCCGCACCAGAGTCTTGTAGAGTGGGAGAATTATCGTTTTATCTCTGGAGTTGATCCTCTTTTTAATGCATGCCAATATTCTGTTTGCTTTGTTAGCAGAAGCTTGGCATTGCATGCCATTGCTGAGCCTATCATCTACTAGGACACCCAGGTCCTTTTCCACCCCCAGTGTATAGATTGCATTCCTATTTTTGCCACCCAAATGCATTATTTGACATTTTTCTACATTGAACCTCATTTGCCATGTAGTTTCCCACACCATTAATTTGTTCAGATCTTTTTGCAAGGTTTCCACATCCTGTGAAGAAGTTATTTCCCTGCTTAGCTTAGTATCATCCGCAAATACAGAGATTGAACTGCTTACTCCATCCTTCAGGTCGTTTATGAACAAATTAAATATGATTAGTCCCAGCACCGAACCCTGGGGGACCCCACTACCCACCCCTGACCATTCCCTATGGTCCATGCCAACAGACCTTATTTTGTACAGTAAATGTTTATGGGGAACTGTGTCAAATGCTTTTGCAAAATCCAGATACACCACATCTACGGGCCTTCCTTTATCTATCTGGCAACTCGCCTCCTCATAGAAGGTTAGTAGATTGGTTTGGCAAGAACAATTCTTCATGAATCCATGCTGATTACTGCTAATGATACCGTTCTCGTTACTAAAATCTTATATATAGTCCCTTATCATCCCCTCCAAGAGTTTACATACTATTGATGTTAGGCTAACTGGTCTGTAATTGCCAGGGATGTATTTTGGGCACTTTTTAAATGTGACTGTCAGTGAAGGGGTTAACCAATAGGTGGCGTTGTAGCGGTTAAGTGTATCCTAGGGAGTGATTCTAACTCTAGGGGGTGTGGCTGTGTGTGACACGACACCGATCACCACTCCCGATCACAGGGAGCTGTGATCAGTGTCATTAGGCAGAACGGGGAAATGCTTGTTTACATTAGCATTTCCCTATTCTTCCTCTCTGTGAGACGATCGCGGGTATCCCCGCGGATGTCCGCGGGGCTTGCGATCACGCTCACGGAGCTCCTGGCAGGTGCCCATAAGCCGCCTCTTAAAGGGCAATGTACAGGTAGGTTAATCTGCCTGTACGTGCCCTTCTGCCGCAGTATATCTGGGTGAGGCAGTCGGGAGGAGATTAAGAACATTTTAGGTAATGGCATTAGCCAGTATATTCCAATGGGCAACATATATAAAAGGTATATATGAAGAGAGAGATTTTACACTTGGTGTATATTTGTAGCACACTGAATGTTTGAAGACAAGAAATTGAAAGACCTGTTTATGTAAACAGGTACACTTCCTATATACTAGCTTATGGGTGTACAAAGCAATAAATCAATATGGTATCAAAAAATCCAAATATCATTACAATCTTAAATTTTGCAGATATTTAAAATATTCTAGTGCATATACTCACTGGCCACTTTATTAGGTACACCTGTTCAATTGCTTGGTAACACAAATTGCTAATCGGCCAATCACATAGCAGGAACTCAATGCATTTAGGCATCTAGACGTGGTGAAGATGACTTGCTGAACTTCAAACCGAGCATCAGAATGGGGAAGAAAGGGGATTTAAGTGACAAGGTTGTTGGTGCCAGACGGCTGGTATGAGTATTTAAAAAAACTGCTGATCAACTGGGATTTTCACGCACAACCATCTCTATGGTTTACGGAGAATGGTCTGAAAAAAATAAAATGTACAGTGAGCAGAAGTTGTGTGGAGGAAAATGCCTTGTTGAGGTCAGTGGAGAATGGGCAAACTGTTTTGAGATGATAGAAAGACAACAGTAACTTAAATAACCACTCGTTACAACCAAGGTATGCAGATTTCCATCTCTGAACACACAACACATTGAACATTAAAGCAGATGGGCTACAGCAGAAGAAGACCTCACAGGAGCAAACTGCTGTCCGCTAAGGGAACAAAGAAACTGAGGCTACAATTTTGCACAGGCTCACCAAAATTGTACAAGATTGGAAAAGCATTGCCTGGTCTGATGAGTCTCAATTTCAGCTGCGACATTTAGATGCTAGGGTCAGAAGTTTGGCGTAAACATAAAAACATGGATCCATACTGCCTTCTATCAATGGTTCAGGCTGGTGGTGTAATGGTGTGGGGATGTTTTCTTGGCACAGTTTGGGCCCCTTAGTACCAATTAAGCATTGTTTAAATGCCATGTCCTAACTGAGTATTGTTAGTGGCTGGTTTTATTCATCATATCCAGAACTGGGCTCAGTAGCATTCACTTTCTATACAGCTCTTCAAAAGCGGGATGTCAGAGATTCTTTTCTATCTGGGGATTAGGGGGGACACGGGACAGTTTTTGCTCCAGGATGCTGGATTGGGGGGTGGGCCTTAGTGGGGGGGTTGTTTGGGTTAAGTGTCAGGTTTTTGGTGGGAGGATTGTTAGGGGATCCCCCTTAGGGGAAAGCGGACACATACAGTCAATTGTTATTTTTTATGTCCAAAATAAATTGTAATAAGTAGCCTCTGATATGCTTTATCTTTTTCGTGTTCTATGTTTTGATATATCACAGTTAGGGCTTAAAGTGGTTGTAAACCCTTACAAACCACTTTGACCTACAGGTAAGCCTAGATTGAGGCTTACCTGTAGGTCCAAGCAAATATCTCCTAAACCTATATGGTTTAGGAGATATTTGCCCGAAAACGGGCACCGCTGTCTACGGCGCATGCGCCGTAGACACAGGCGCACTGAGCGCGCATTCTCAGCGACGGAGCTGCCGCGCGTGTCGGCTCCCGTGCACATGCACGGGAGTGACGTCATCGTGGCTTCGCCGAATGACAGCAGCGGAGCTGCGAGACCCCACCAACAAGATGGATGCGGCGGACTACAGGGGACAGCGGTGACTTCGCTGGCTCCTGTGTCAGGTAAGTGACACATAATGGGCTACTATGCGATGCATAGTAGTCCATTATGCTTTGCCTTTGCAGGGAATGAAAGAGGAAGTAAACTCATCAGGGTTTACTTCCTCTTTAAAGAGCTCCCATATGAGATTTTAAGAAGGTTTATATGTATGCATTTTAAAATTAAAGTACCGTATATACTCGAGTATAGGCCGACCCGAATATAAGCCGAGGCCCCCAATTTACCCCCAAAAAAACTGGCAAACTTATTGACTCGTGTATAAGCCGAGGGTGAGACATGCCTGTCCATCCCTGTGTGTGTGTCCGTCCATCCCTGTGTGTCCGTCCATCCATCCCTGTGTGTGTGTGTGTCCATCCATCCATCCATCCCTGTGTGTGTGTGTCTCCATCCATCCATCCATCCATCCCTGTGTGTGTGTGTCTCCATCCATCCATCCATCCATCCCTGTGTGTGTGTGTCTCCATCCATCCATCCATCCATCCCTGTGTGTGTGTGTCTCCATCCATCCATCCATCCCTGTGTGTGTGTGTATCCATCCATCCATCCATCCCTGTGTGTGTGTCTCCATCCATCCATCCATCCGTGTGTGTGTGTCTCCGTGTGTGTGTGTGTGTGTGTGTGTGTGTGTGTGTCCAGCCTACCTTTGTCCCGAGCCTCCGTCCCGTGTCGTGCCTTGCCTTCGTCCCGTCCCGTCCCGTCCCGTCCCATCCTGTCCCGTGCCGTGCGTTGCCTTGCCTCCGTCCCGTGCCCTCTTCGTCGGCGGCCATTGTAAAATTCAAAAGCCGCGCCTCCTCCTTCGCCTGTGATAGGCGGAACACTGAATTTCCCAGCAGCCTGTGTTCCGCCTATCACGGACGTCGTATCATCCTCGTCCGTAGTACGAGGATGAGCGGATGCCCGTGATAGGCGGAACACAGGCTGCTGGGAAATTCAGTGTTCCGCCTATCACAGGCGAAGGCGGAGCCGGAGGCGCGGCTTTTGAATCAGAATGGCCGCTGTCTGTCTGCTCGACACGCTGATCGAGCGGGCAGACAGCGATGACTCGAGTATAAGCCGAGGGGGGCACTTTCAGCCTCAAAAAAGAGGCTGAAAATCTCGGCTTATACTCGAGTATATACGGTAGTTCTAAACTTCTGAAATGAAAAATGAACATAGCAAAGCCTTTTATATTGTGTACTTGCCCTTATCCAAAGCACCTAGTGTAATGTGTGTCTGCTCTGTCATTCCTCTGCTATCATTTCAGACAGTCTATGTGGAAGGCGGCTTGGTTCCAGCCTCCTAATTGTAAACGCGGAAGCAACGTCACTTCCTGTTTACTTGGCTGCCAATGGCGACAGTTTAAAAAAAAAATATACAGTATTCAGAAAATGGCGATCTGAATACTTCGAAGTGCAAAGGAGGACCCGTCTCTCCATAAAGAGTACCTGTCACAAGGGATGTTTACATTCCTTGTGACAGCAATAAAAGTGATCAAATTATTATTTTTTATTTTTTTAAACACAACTTAATAATGTAAAAATAAATAAAATAAGAATTTTTTATTTTTTTTTAAAGCTCCCCTGTCCCCACGAGTTTGCGCAGCAAAGAAAACGCATGTGGAAGTCGCGCCCGCATATGTTCAAATCACACATGTGAGGTATCGCCGCGATCGTCAGAGTGAGAGCAATAATTCTAGCACTAGACCTCCTCTGTTAAGTCTAACCTGGTGACCATAAAAGGTTGCAGTTATAAAGCGTGCCATGTTTGGTATCTATTTACTCTGTCTAACATCATCTTTCACATTATACCAAAAAAATGGGGTGGTTGTTTTTTTGTTTTTTTTTTAATCCATGAAAGTGTCCCTTTCCCCAAAAAGTTGCGTTTAAAACACCACTGCACAAATACTGTGCGACATAAAATGTTTCAACAATCGCCATTTTATTCTCTAGATTCTCTGCTAAAAAAAAATATATATAATGTTTGGGGGCTCTAAGTAATTTTCTAGCAAAAAATACTGATTTTAACTTGTAAACACCAAATGTCAGAAATGGGCTTAGCCATGAAAGGGTTAAAAAGTCAGCATCACCATTTTGTAGTGCATATCTTGAAAAAAAATATGGTTGTCATATGCAACAGTAATCTTTTCCTGGACAGAATTTTTCATATGTAAGCCACTACTGTGCAGTGGTTAAGGTTCTTGACTATTTTTTATAATAACAATGATTTTTTTCTTTTACAGTTTTGTGTCCAACCTAGGGATTTTCCATCTCCATTGAACGACCTCCCTCGTGTTTCAGAAGATGCATTTTTCATGGACACATAGAAGTCCCTCATTGTTAAATTACCCTATAGAGAGGATCTGTTTTCATCTGCATCCTGTATCAGTTTGGCGATTTTGGTGTTTTGAGCATGTTATGATTAATCAGCTGTTACCCTTGTCTGTGGTAGCAGAGTGTTCCGAGCTCCTATCATTGCTTATGTAGAGTACATATAACTTGTCCCTTAGGAAGGATAAATTTAATGTGCGATTTATGAGATTAGGACAAATGTACAGTTTTAACTTGTTTTTATGCATCTAGTTCTATTTTTACAGTACATGTAAGTAAAAATGTGCAATGACCCATTCATTTTAAGATGAGAACACAAAAGTGTTATATAGTTTTATCAAACAGCAGAAACAAAAGTTTCATACAGATATATAGTTTTATCTAACAGCTGATGATAAAATCGGACATTTCAGGAATATTTTCTCATTTAGTCTAGTATAAAAGTGATCAAATACAAATTGCACTGATTATATAAACATTTTTGTTTTTCTCTTAAAAAGGTAAACAAACATTTTTTTAAACTTCACAAAATAAAAAATATAAGCACTACAGATTTATGTCAGCGAAAGTCCACTTTAGGAAACAATGCCACTTTGCTCCTTCTTGACAAAGCGACAAAATTCCACCCTTTATCCTGTCCATTCTTTCCCCATACTCCATTGCAGTCCTAATCATGTAAGCTCCTTCTCGGACTGTTATAGTCTGGTCCATCTAGTTCAACCAATATTTTGTGTTTGGAGCTTATATAGGGTCGAGTCTCTCCTCTCCCTAGGAAGAAGCACTGTGTTATAGAAAAAGTACCCACACTTCCTTATTTATGCGTACTTTCTTGCTGTGTGGGGGACACTGACATTGAGAAGATAAGTATGAGTGGGTCCTGACTAAGTAAAGTGACATTCTCTTTTACATGGGACATGTCAGGTTAGAGAGATGGCTTTTGATATATTTTTGAAGGTGCAAGCTTCATGGCTGTTTCCCTCAACCTTGATTTACTATTTTGTCCCAACAGCTATGCACTGGCCATCAGGACTGCTGGCAGTTTCACAGGGGTCCAATGGCTAAGTGGCCCGGTTTTTATGCAGAGTTCGGCAGGAGCATGGCAGCAAACAGTGGCGGGGATTCGGGCAAGGGGTCCAGCGAAAAGGGCAGTTAGATGTGAGAGCCCGAGAGGGAGAAGAGCTCCACACCCTCCCTGACCACCAAAGAGGCGAACAAGAGCGGGCAAGGCCACCCCGGTGCTCCCAGAATCTCGAGGCTGGAGGACAGGCTGACTGGGAGAGGACAGGCGAGAGGCAGAGGCTGGCAAGAAACCACTGGAAGGAGCAGAGCAGCGAGAGCACCACAGGGACAGTGCTATGTGGTCTTTCAGCCCATCCCCCTCTGTCTTTTAGCCCCCTTGAACCACTGGAAGGAGTATAGCAGCAAGAGCACCCCAGGGACAGTGCTATGTGGTCTCTCAGCTCTCCCCTCTTTCCCTCAGCCCCCTCTCGCAGTCTTTCAGTTCTTCTCTCTCACCCCCTTTCCCTCAACCCACCCCCCCCCCCCCTTTCTCCCATCTCTCTCACTCCCTCTCTCACCCTCTCATGATATACAATAATGGATGTGGGGGCCCTTTTGGTGGGCGTGATTTTTATTTTTTGGGGGGTGGGGGGCAGCATTTTAGTCTTGGACCCAGACAGCACAATGTCTTGGGCCAGCCCTGCCTATAAGAGAAATAAAGTAGAACGGCTAATGGCCAGTGAAGGGGGACTTGGGTGGCCATCCGGGTTGGCAATGCTGGTTTCTGAAATTTCAGCCAATGAAGCTGTAGCAATGTTCGTACATGATGTTGGCCCTCCCACTTCACTTGTTCACTTATTTTTGTGCGTTCGCTAAATTAAAGTGGGCTGGTCTGGATATAGTACAGGGCCAAATTTTTGTCCCAGTCCAGTCCAGGCCTGGGTCCCAAACAGCCGGAGCTAAGAAGACCCAGACATTCCGTAAAAAGAATTGATTACCGCCATTTGCAATCTATTCAGCCTAAAAGCTGTCTGCTGTGGCAAGAGGTACACAGTAATGCTGTTCTGATAAAAAATATGGTTTCTGCTGGCCTGTTATTAGTAATTTTGGGTTAGTGTATATTATACAAAATCCACCTTCAGTGGATTCAGTACTGTCCTCGTGACCTTAAAAAAAAAAAAAAAAAAAGCGACCCACTAGCGCCCAAAAAGTTCTGCAAAAACGACCAAGCTTTAGTGCCCGTTTTAGCAGAGCTTCAGTTTGAAAAGGGGTCTAACAGTTTCTACTTCATACAATTTATAATGTACTGTCGGACAGTATTTAGGCCAATATGTTGCACTTGTGCATGTTTCAAAGTTTGAGAGTTGTGTTTTTTTATTTATCATGTTAAGGGAAGACTCCTGAATGCACAGTGTTATTTTTACTCTTTAATAACTAGAACATATTTTTAGACGACTAATGCATTAACATTGATCAATAGGGTGGGACGATGTGTATTTTATGCTATATTGTCATGCATTTTTCTACATTAGACACATCTTATCCCCAGTATCATTTGTTATATAAGGACATAGATATTGAGTTGGTTCATATTGTTTACATTGACAACTTGTTTTCTCTGATTGATAGATTTCTACTTTAAATCTTTCACCTTTCTAATAGAGTACACTTTTATAGACCTAATTAACTGTATCTTAACAAGATTGGACTATTATGTCTGTATTTAAAAAGATAATGGCAAAAGGCAGCTAGATGCATACTTACAACTCCAATTCCAAAGGCCTGCCACCATCTTCACGTTCTGAGTCGAGTCTTTTTTTTTTTTTTTTTTTTTGTTAGGCTAGGTCTAGGGCAATCAGGGTAACAGTACAATTGTGAAAGTATACTTACCATGTATCACATAATTTAATGGGAGTTCTTGCTTTTGGCAGGCTGTGATCCTGTTGTAATATAAAGGGAGGGCAAGTCCAAGCTTGACTGACATGTACTGTCAGCTGCCTGTATTTAATTTTTTTTTGCCATATTACTTTTACTAAAGGTAACCTCTAAGCCTGGTAATAAAATGTATGTACATGCTAATATACAAATTTTACCTCTATTTGCTCCCTTTTGGTCTGTCATACCATTGGAAGGATTTTATTATATATATTAATAATTCATAACTGTTTTATGTCCTATTTAGTTCATATTGTGGACTACAAAACACTGAATTCCTTTGTGGTAGAGATAAGTAGGAGGTGTTCTGTAGTTTACCAGGAGACAAATGAGCAGGGCTAAATCCATTTCCTGCGCTTTCAGATCAGAAAATGCACTGCTATGTATGTATTAGGAGCGGAGTGCATTTCTGTCAGATAAACTAGTACTTTTCTGTACTTTGAAGGATAAAACCTGGTTATTCATGCCATTCATGTGGTAAGGGAAAAATCCACGACCATTGCTCTCATGACATGGCTAAGCAGGAATAAAAATATTGTTTAATTATGCAGTAGGAGTTTCCAATTTGCTATGTGACAGTAGATCATGTTGAGAAGTGCGTGGTGGTCAGAAAAAACAGATTAAACTTCGTTACTCAACTAGAGACTAGCGGTTTTCCAGCATCTTCTGTCAATGTTCCCACTGAGAACTGTCAGCTGCTGAGTGTTTACCTGCCACTGCAGACATGAGATGGTCACCCGTCCCAGTCAACAGTCATTTGATGTTTATATCCCGAGTAATTCTAACCAATCCTTGTACATTGGAGACACACACAGTATTACCCTGAATATAAGAGCATACATTTACAGAAAAACATAGCACACTGGAAATATTAAGCAGTTCTTCCACTGCCAACTAAGCAGGGCTAAATTGGATCTTTTTTTCTGTTATGTAATTGTACAACATTTTTGCACTTACAGGGAATTTGACTCCATAGTTTTATTATTCAGTCATTAGCAGTGGTTAGAATAAACTTCATATTTTCATTATATACATACAAAACTGATAACATTATGAATTTAATGTTTCCAAACAGAGCAGTTATCATATTCAGCTTTATATACTACAGAAGACTACAGTGGTATCCCATGGCAAGTAGAAAAATGAATACTAATATAAAAGTAAACTTTGCACAGCACTTTTATAATAAAATACAAGGGAACATAATTGTTTTAACACCAATGTGTTTAAACTATGCTGTACATGGTTATGTAATTTCAGT
Organism: Lithobates pipiens; assembly: GCF_037356315.1. Lineage (NCBI taxonomy): Eukaryota > Metazoa > Chordata > Amphibia > Anura > Ranidae > Lithobates > Lithobates pipiens. The sequence continues at coordinate 193,192,348 of NW_027507758.1, read as the reverse complement.
TAAAGGGAATATTTAGTAATGGTATGTTGCTTGGTCACTTATTAATTTACAGTTGCAGGTATACTTTGGATATGAAATGCGCTAAAAGCTGAATGAAACATATTTCACATAGATTAACTGTTTTGTAGAATATCTGCAGCTCAATTCGTGCAATAGTAAACATTTTAGTTGTACCGTGGATACTCTAATTTTCTTTCCTTTTTAGTAGTTTCACAAAATAATTACTTTTTAATTTGCATTCTTTTTTATCAGTTTCCTAATGATGCTTTGTTAAAACATTATATGATAGCAATGTTTTTTTCTTCCAAGAGTATTCTCTTCAGCTTTACTCCCTGTGAAGTCACTACCCTGAAACCACTGTGTGGTTTGGAGCTTCCATTAGTGACTTTTTAATATAGGTGCCTGTGCTTTATGGCAGATTCTTTTTAATTGCAAGGTTGGTAATGATTGTGAGGAAGCCAGATGTGACATGCTCCACAGTTTTTATATAAGATAATAAAATATTTACGTTGTCTTCAAGTGTTAATTACCCATTCAATATGTGTACAAAATATTTTAACGCTGCTGCCATTTTTCATTCACAAATTGTTTCCATTTAGTATAAATCTAAATTTCATTAGTATGTTGCAAGTTTTTTGTTTTTGATTCTGTATGTAGGTTTTTTGTTGCCTTTTTTTGTTTTGTTTTTCATCATGGAGCAAAAAGCAAGTCTAAAATAAATATTGATTTACATGTAAAACAGTGTGTATTTTTCCTTTTTAATGCTTTTAATCTATGATATGCTTGTTGGCTATATGGGTTGTATCCATTACCTAACCCTTTAGAACGCAACAAAACTTGTAATGTTTCCAACAAATTTAGTCCACTCAAAAAATGCTAATTAAGTAGTCTGTAGCCATTTTGTACAGGCATTTTGGTAGCTGAGAGCTGTTCAAAAATGTTGGGGCCTGTCAGTCTTCAGACAGAAAGTTAACTTTTGCTTTTATATAGTTTTAGTACAATAGCAATTTATGTTGGCAACATATTCTTTACAATAACTTCCAGAGAGCATTGAATTATTCACAGAATTACCTGACTTAAAAGGACGTTACACTTTTTATGTTCCTCCCATCATATAAAGGCAACCAAATCATCCTGAGACGACCCACACAAAAAGGGGAAAACAGGCAATCTCCATGTAGCTAGTTTGGCTTCGTTACATGAGACATTTTAATTTCTCGCCACTGAGAATTTTAACTAGAGGCTAGGCTAGGGAAAGTTTTTAGTAACCTATTTGTGCTACTAAAATCATATTTACATATTCACATGGTTAGACTAAAAAAAAATAAGTCCATCTAGTTCAACTAATAGACAACTAAATCGATGACCTCCAGGAACAAAACCACAGGTAAACCAGAGGAATGCAAAAAAACGTATATGCAAAATCAACAGCAATTATTTTTTAGGAGTTGGTTTATTGTTAAATAGATTAAACACAGCAACGCCATGTGGACTAAACTACTAAGTTAAATGTAATAGCAAACCGTCTCGTATGACTGCATGATTCTCTGATCATATGCCTATGAAGGTTACATAAGAGGGGGCCATAAATTTCATGTTAACTTGATACCACAAGCCGTATACAATTGTTGTGGCTTTAAAACCATGCTGCCACATATATGCGTACAGCTGTTCTATACTGGCAGTGCCCTTGGTGACTCCAGCATTGTGAAAAAACTGCGACCAGCAACTCCCAGTCACTGCTTACAATCTCAGCTAATCACAGTGGTCACATGATCAGAAGCTCAGCTGCTGACGTGATGTAAAGAAACATTGACCCATTTGCTGCCCCCAAAGTAAGAACTGCCTGCAGCTGGTCAAAGTGGTAACCCTTACTTCAGCTGAATTTCCCAAGCCTTAAACTCATGGTCGCTTCAGCGACCATGAGCTTACTCAAATTGCACATGACTTTTTGTATTTTACTGAATTGATGTGATCAACAGGTAAATGACTTGAGAATTGCATCTAAACGATGTGTAAACTTGGAGGCTGTAGAGCAGATCCCCCTGCACAGCTTTGTGAATTTGATGAGGCAATTGAATGGCTGCTGATTGAATCCACAAGTCTACAGTATTTCTCTTTTGCTTGTCCTGTTCTCTGTTCTTTTATATCACCTATAAACATTGGCAGTATCAACTTTATCCATGTAGCACCGTGGATTTTATCTGTCTAACACACATTCACAAGACTTCACCCAAACCCCTGTCCCATGCCACGCCCCCTCTTTCAGTCCACCCCCTTTCCTGACTCTTACTGGCACTTCCTAACTTCGAATGACAGGCTAGACTTGCAGAGTAATAAAACAGCCACAGGAGCAGCTGCATATTTTATGTTGTCAGTTAATGTATTTGTATGACCCACACTTGTATGTGACTGTTTTTAAACATAGCTGACCCCATTTACTTTTCAGATAGTGACTCTTTACTAAGTTATTTAAGAGGAAGTAAACCCTGATGAGTTTACTTCCTCTTTCATTCCCTGCAAAGGTAAAGCATAATGGACTACTATGCATCGCATAGTAGTCCATTATGTGTCACTTACCTGACACAGGAGCCAGCAAAGTCACTGCTGTCCCCTGTAGTCCGGCGCATCCATCTTGCTGCTCCACCGCTGTCATTTGGCGAGGCCACGATGACGTCATTTCCGCGCATGCGCACGGGAGCCGCCACTCGCGGCATATCACCGCTGACCGCGGCGCGCTCAGTGCGCCTGCGCGCAGCTGTCTATGGCGCATGCGCCGTAGACAGCAGTGCCTGTCTTTCGGAAAATATCTCCTAAACCGTGTAGGTTTAGGAGATGTTTCTTGGACCTACAGGTAAGCCTTAATCTAGGCTTACCTGTAGGTCAAAGTTGGTTGTAAGGGTTTACAATCACTTTTAGTTATCTTTTAATTGACGAAACACATTTATATAAATATTCAGGGGCTTCCATGATGCAACTCAAAATTTTTGGTTCTACGTTGAGCAAATGCCAGTATTTTATGATTTTACTTAACTGGTTATGTTGTTCTAAGTCTTTGGGATTTGTGCTTACATGTAACAGATTCCCTAGATCTTAGTTTGGCTCTGTTATATGCTTTCATAAGGAAACCCTGACTATATCCCTTTTGCAGCAGACATTCTCTTTAAAAATCCACCAAATCTGAGAAGTTGCATCATAGACACCAGTATTGGCTTTACGGTATGCTCCTGACTAAAGGAGTCAAATGTGCATTGCTTCCATGTAACAGTGTTAACTGCTGTCAGTTTCCTAAAGACTGTACTAGCAAGGGTGCCATCTACATTTTGAAGATATGTACATCCAAAAAAAGATCTGCGGGAATTGAAGGTCATAGTTGTGGTTCAATAATTCCACAAATGCATCCAGTTGTTTCTGGGTGCCATCCTACAACATAAAGATGTTGTCAATGTTCCTGTACCACGCAGCACAGATTCACCACGAAAAAAAACTGTTCTCCCACTCCCTTAGATAAAGAATGGCATAGGACAGTGCACAGCATGCACCTGGAGGTAATGGGAGCCACCAAACGCATACATTATGTGCGAAAATGATACTCAAGTCCAAAACAAAATTATATTTCTATTGCTATTGACCTAACTGCAACAGAAATCTTTCAACTACCTCCAATCCTTTCCTATGTGGAAATATCCTATATAATGCTTTGATATCCAAAGCCACAAGCTATGTCTCAGTAGGGACATATTCGTCTTTAGTAAGAGACGCTTGAGAGAAGGGATATGACTTCAATTTACAAATCCCATACTGGTGACTCCACAAAAAGATAAAACTTTTCCACAGAAGGGAGTTTAATAAGACGTGGCCACTCATTAACAAATTCCCGATCAGCGCATGGTGATGTACGTCGGCAGAATGGCACAGAAAGGCAAATGGGGCATACAGGTATGTCCCTTTAAATTTGCGTGCGCGCCGCTGGCTGGGACCTCCATGAGTCGGGTCGCGGGTCCCACGGACTCGATCGCTGCGGGAATACCCACGATCGTCTGACAGGGAGGAAGAATGGGGAGATGCTAATGTAAACCAGCATCTCCCCGTTCTGCCTAGTGACAGTGTCGCTGATCTCTGCTCCCTGTGATTGGTAGCAGAGATCAGTGACATGTCACATGTAGCCACGTCCCCCCCCCCCCCACCACAGAAACACGCCCCAGGACACACTTAACCCTTACCCTGCCCCCTAGTGGTTAACCCCTTCACTGCCAGTGTCATTTACACAGGAATCGGTGCATTTGTATAGCACTGATTGCTGTATAAATAACTGGTCCCAAAAATGCCCGACGTGTCCGCCATAATGTCGCAGTCGCGATAAAATTCGCAGATCGCCACCATTACTAGTAAAAAAAGAAATTATTAATAAAAATGCCATAAAACTATCCCCTATTTTGTAAACGCTATAACTTTTGCGCAAACCAATCAAACGCTTATTTATTTTTTATACCAAAAATATGTAGAATATGTATCGGCCTAAACTGAGGAAAAAAAAAATTTTTTTTATATATATTTTTGGGCGATATTTATTATAGCAAAATGTAAAAAAAATGCTTTTTCTTTCAAAATTGTCACTCTTCTTTTGTTTTTCAAAATTGGTGCTCTTTTTTCGTATATAGGTCAAAAAATAAAAAACGCAGGAGTGATCGAATACCACCAAAAGAAAGCTCTATTTGTGGGAATAAAAAGACGTCGATTTTGTTTGGGTACAACGTCACATGACCATGCAATTGTCTGTTAAAGCGGCGCAATGCCGAATTGCCTTATAAGGTGACTGCCAGCAAATGGTTACATTTATCAGTAGCAACAGATTTAAAGCTCTAATTCTGTGGTGGTGTTTTTTTTTTTTTTTTTTTTTGTTTTGTGTAAATGTTCATACATGTAAATCCATTTACAGCGATTACAACTTTGCAGAACTTTTGCTAAAATATTGTCAGGTGTTGACATTTTTTTTGGTGCAATCTTGACACCATTCCTTCATTTCTTTAAAATTGCTGCTGGCTTGTACAACGTTTTTTTGTTTGACCTTAGTGATGCTTTTCCTACAAGAGCTTGTCAGGGTTAAGTTATGAATACTGTGGTGGCCAGTCCATTAACCTCCCTGGTGGTATGATTCATTCTGGATTTAGGTGCTGAAAGCAGTACAATTATTTTGCATGGAAATTTGGCGTTTTATATTGTAGTCCTGTAATTCTTAGGAATAACTCTCTTAAATCTGTTCAAACCAGAGTCTAGCAGACATCCCGGGTATGATAAAGTTTATAATATAATAAATAATAATAAAAATTGTTCAATAATGTAATCAAATCCTAAAACACTGAAAAAGTGACACTTTCTGGTTGCTATGGACAATCTCCAAATTCCAGGCATAATAAACAGTGGGCTCCTTGAGGGTATGGACCAATGTGAGTGTGCAAGGGATAGGGACAATTGTAGGCACTCGCTCAGGTTGAACTGGATGGACTGGTGTCTTTATTCAACCTTACTAACTATGTAACTATGTATAATATAAAAGTGCATGCAGGGCACTGCACAGATCACTAGGGACAAAGGGGGTGTGTAATTTTTATACAGTGCTGTAATCTGTAAGATTACAGTGCTGTGTGTGTTTTGTGTACATTTACTTTTTTGAATTTGGCGCTGATCTCCGCTCCCCTGCGCTGTAACGTCGCAGGGAACGGAGCTCGGCGGCATTCGGCACTGTGTGAATCGAGCGGAGGACATCGCTGGATCCAGGGGACAAGGTAAGTAACTCTCCCTGTGTCCTCCCTGCATCCAGCAATGCGATCCCGAGTCTGGCTCGGGGTTACCGCTCGTGGTGCTGAAATCCCAACCTCCCGCTAGGGAGGTTAAAGGTGGTAGTCTGGCTTTCTGTTTCTTCACCAAACAGGTGTTTGTCCTGCTGCATGTTAGCAAACCAGAATGATTTAAAACGAAGTGATAACCTTTCTTGTTTATTATTCCACTAGTCCTATCGGAAACTAAATTTCTCGCCCTATGTTTGTTTGAAGGCATTGGTCACTACTCCCGCATTCCTTAATTTGCTCTACATCTAAAGTTTGTCTTTTTGATGCAACACCTCAAACTTGGACTCCTCTACGGCTAAGGGTCTGTTTTTCTATTTCAACCTTTCTTTTTTTATTTGGCTTTTTTACCTCTGAAACTCTGTCTCTAAGGCCATAATCACAGATTCCTCTGTTTACCATCAACATTTATTTCTTGCTTCTAGTTTTAAATCATTTCAGTGGCAGATTGATTAAATGTCATAACATGAAAACCATGTAGAGAATACCCACAAACCAGAATGGATACTGAGTAGGTGGAGCCCAAAAAAACACTATGTATGTGTAATAAGAACACAGTAAGCCTTGTAATGAAATGATGTAGAACCCAAGAAATGTATTAGTGAGCTTACTTTCATTTCTGTCAGGCACCCCTACCTGTCTCAACTGGCTAAAATAGACCACACAAGCAGTGCAGATACTGGAGATCAAGTATTATTGACCTGAAGCAACTGTGTAAAATGTCACGACTGGGTCCCTGTGTTTCATTCTCCAGTCAGTATGGCTGAGAAACAGCTAATGGAATGCAATATTTGCATTCCATCAGCTTCATTGTAGGACTGGTGAGACATCAGGGGTGTTTCAAACCCCTGATGTCTCATTAAAGAGAAATTATCACCAAAATATTATGACCTGGGGACTTTGGTCACGTGTCCATCTAAACTGACAGGCCGGGCAAGGAGAGTACTAATCAGAGAAGCAGTCAAGCGGCCCATGGTAACTCTGTAGGAGCTGCAGAGATCCACAGCTCAGGTGGGCGAATCTGTCCACAAGACGACAATTAGCCATGCTCTCCACAAATCTGGCTTTTATGGTGCAGCAAGAAGGCCATTGTTGAAAGAAAGCCATAAGAAGTCCCATTTGCAGTTTGTGAGAAGCCTTGTGGGGGGGACACAGCAAACATGTGAAAGAAGGTGCTCTGGTCAGATGAGACCAAAATGTCACTTTTTGGCCTAAAAGCAAACATCAGTCACATGACTTCATCGGTGTATGATGTGTGAATTTATCTTGAATATTTGTTTTGGTATCACATATTGTGTATCTTTACACTTACACTTCACATAGGTTTATTTATTGTTTTGGCAGTGCTTCACCGCATATCTATTTATTTATTTTGTAGAATTTTGTGGGAACACAAATTGGTATATTAGCAGCAGCAGGTTTTTCTAAACATTTTCACAGGAATAGCAGGTGCTCCTAATGATTTATTTTTATTTCATTTTGTTCGTTCCCAAGTAGCTATACAGTTGTGTCCATAAGGCATGGCAGAATTCATGATTTCTTGGCCATTTTTCAGAGAATATAAATGACACAAAAACTTTTCTTTCGCTCATGGTTAGTGTTTGGCTGAAGCCATTTATTAATCAACTGTGTTTACTCTTTTTAAATCATAACGGCAACAGAAACTACCCAAATGACCCTGTTTAAAAGTTTACATACCCTGGGGATTTTGGCCTGATAACATGCACACAAGTTAACACAAAGGGGTTTGAATGGCTATTAAAGGTAACCATGCTCACCTGTGATCTGTTTGCTTGTAAAAGGTCAATGAGTTTCTGGACTACTGATAAACCCTTGCATCTTTCATCCAATGCTGCACTGATGTTTCTGGATTCTCAGTCATGGGGAATGAAAATAATTGTCAAAGGATCTGTGGGAAAAGGTAGCTGAACTGTATCAAACAGAAAAGGTATATAAAAAGATATCCAAGGTATTGAGGATGCCAATCAGCAGGGTTCAAACTAATCAAGAAGTGGAAATGAGGGGGGCGTGGCCAAGAGCGGCATGTGAGCGGACGTGTCTCACAGAGCTCCCTGAGTTCATCCTGAATACGATCCTTCTCCTGGCCGAACCGGGGCTCGTACCGGGCGAGGAACCGTTCCACCGCCTCGGGGAATCCTGCGGGCATCATCTGGCTCAGTTGCCGGCTCCGGAGCTGCCATGCCGGCCCGCAAGCCGCCGAGGGGAGACGAAGGCCCTGTGCTGAATATCCAAGATGGCGCCGCGTCATCACAGCGCGCACGAGGGGACAGCAAAGAGAAGGGTAAGGCGCTCCCTAAGACCCCTAAAGCCCAGGGGAAAGATATCCTTTATTATGCCCAGAAGTTGAAGGGGGCGGAGAGGCCCCGGGAAGATGCAGAGCTGGACGCCACCCCCGCTGGTTTTCGGGCACAACAAACGGGGGAACCCTCTGAGCGGGCCCAGCAGGCTGAGGGGGAGCACTATACCCCTGAGATGGAGGTGTTGGAGGAGGAAGACACTGTGGAACAACCCACGCTGGCCGAAATTTTGCGAGCGGTGCAGAAATGCACAGCAACGGTACAGACTCTGCAGGAACACTTTGGAAGCCTGAAAGAGGAGGTTGGGCTGATCAGACATGACATGCAGAAAGTGAGGGAGCGCACAACGGCGGTGGAGGGCCGGATTAGTGAAGTGGAAGATAGAATGGTGCCCATGGTCAGGGAATTACAGATCACGGCCAGGGCCGCGAATGCTAATGAGCTTAAGCATGAGGACATTGAGAACCGCTTGAGAAGGAGTAATATCCGCATTGTTGGATTACCAGAAAAAACTGAGGGTAGGGATCCTACCGAATTTGTGGAGAACTGGTTGGTGGAAGTTTTTGGCCGTGAGGCGTTTTCCCCTTTTTATTCCATCGAAAGGGCTCATCGGGTCCCTCCTAGGCCCTTACCTCCGGGCAATCCCCCCCGCACCATGCTGGCCAAGTTACTTCATTACAAGGACAAGGAAATCATACTGCGTTTGGCCAGGGAGAAGAGGGGTGTTCAATACAACGGGGCAAGGGTCTCTTTTTACCCTGATTTTTCAGCGGAAGTTCAGAGGCGCAGAGCGAAATTTGGGGATGTGAAAAGGAGGCTGCAACGATTAGGCGCCAAGTACGCCATGCTGTATCCCGCCAAGCTCCGTGTGATTGCAGGAGGGCAGGCTCAATTCTTTGAGTCCGCTACAGAGGCCTCTGCGTGGCTTGAGGTGAATGAGCATCTTTTTCGTCAGGATGGAGCGAACGAGGAGGGGGTGGATTGATCCTGTGGCATTTCTGGCTATGGCCTGTGCTGGACATTTTTCTGGATTACAAATCAGTGATTATTCTGACTGAGGACTTTTGCAATTATTGGCTGATTAGGGGCCGGTAACATGATCGGCCGGGAGCAGTTTATACAGAAATGAACACTTGGAAGCGCTATTGATGTTATTGAAGAAGGTGCCTTCGTTGCAGGAGCGCACTTTTGATACGAAACCACCGGCCGTGGTATGCCTGTTGCAACATGGACCGGTGAGGGGTTATGTTTATACCCTTAAACTTTTTTTGTTGTTTTTCCAGTTTGGTTTTTTTCTTTCTAGCATTATTCTCGCTCCTGAGGGGGGCGAGGGGTCATCATTATATTATTGCGGAAGAATCACACAGAGGAATGCACCGGGTCAAGCCCAGCAGACAGACTGCCACATGGTCCCTGGGGGGGGGAGGGGGGGCCTGGATGGGGTTTGTCATTGGGGATGCTGCCTGGTTTATGCACTTATTCGGGACTGTATATTGTGGTATTCCTTCCATGGAGGTGTGGGTGGTCTTGGGAGGTGTGGGAGCTGGGTATGCCGAATGCAGTATACTGTATCTATGGAAGAATTATTCTGTATAGTCCATTTAACTGATGTGCCAGGATGACAGCTATTCCTATATTGTCCTGGAATGTGAGGGGCCTTGGGGATCCCCTGAAACGTACTATGGTATCCACGGCCATCAGAAAGCATATGCTGGGTATCTGTGTGTTGCAGGAGACCCACCTGACCCCGGGAACGGTGTCGTGCCTGGGGTTTGCATGGGTGGGCTGGGCGCATCACTCCACACACACCTCCTATTCCAGGGGGGTGAGTGTGCTGGTGCATCGTGCCCTCGATTTCCAGCTGATGGCATTGGAGGTTGATCAAGAGGGGAAATATGTATTTTTGATGTGTAGAGTGTCACGTTTACAATTCATTCTTGCTGCGGTTTATGTGCCCCCTCCGTTTAGTCCCCCGGTTCTCCGTGCCCTATTGACTTTTTTGCTAGCTAACCCGGGGACCCCTATGGTGTTGGTGGGTGATCTTAATGGTGTCCTAGACCTTGGCTTGGATAGACACCCCCCCCCTCCGGGGGGTGGGGGTGTGCATTCCACGTCCTTGGCTAGATTCCTGGAGGAGGTGGGCTGGTTGGACCCGTGGAGGCTCAGGAACCCTACCGAGCGGCAATTCTCATGCTTTTCCAAGACGCATTTTTCTTTGTCTAGGATTGACATGTGTCTGTGCTCGGATGCAGCGTTCCAACATGTGGAAAAAGTGCAGTATTTGACTAGAAGTATCTCTGATCATTGCCCCTTGTTAGTACATATAACGGTCAACCCGGCTTCTACTTTGCAGAGGGCCCCATGGAAACTTAATGCTTTTTGGTTACATCTTCTTTCTCCCACTAACACTCTTGAAGCGGATATAGAAGCCTACTGGCAGAGACATGAGGCATTTGTAGACACCAACGTTGTTTGGGATGCTTTTAAAGCCTTCCTACGGGGGCTGTTCATAACCGAGGTCAACGCCATTAAAAGTGCTACGTCTGCCCAGAGGGATCAAGCGGACCAGTTGGTTAGACGACTGGAGGCGGAATATATTGCTGGCTCGGGAGGGACCACCCGGGAGGCCTGGGTAGCTGCACAGGATGCTATTAATAGAATGGATGCCTCCAAGGCGACCCAAAAGAGATTTTTTAATAGGCTGGCTTTTTTTGAGGAGGGGGAGCAGACGGGCAAGCTGCTGGCGACGTTGGTGCACTCTCAACGGTCCTCCCCATCTATTGGGGCTGTACGTGGCAGGTTGTGCAGGCTGGTTAACACTCCGGATTTGGTGATGAGCGAGTTGGTAGGTTTCTACTCGGAACTCTATGAGTCCAAGTCGACACGTAATCTGGCTGAAGTTCGGGAATTTCTACGGGGGATAGAGCTACCGAGTTTGGCGGATTCCCAAGTGGAGTTTCTTGAGGAGCCTATTACACTAGAGGAGATGTTGTTGGCTGCCAACTCGTTCCCTAACTCTAAAGCCCCGGGGGATGACGGTATCCCAATAGAGGTGTATAAACAGTTTGGGGAAGTACTACTGCCTCAATTGCTTCGTACCCTGAATTTGGCCAGGGAATCCCGCTGCCTTCCGGAGTCCATGAGAAGAGCCAGTATTGTGCTGCTTCTTAAGCCAGGGAAAGATCCGCTTGACCCCGGTTCGTATAGGCCGATATCGTTGCTACAGAATGATATCAAGATCCTTGCTAAAGTGCTGGCTCGGAGATTGAACACGGTGATCGCCTCCCTCATTCACCCGGACCAATCGGGCTTTAAACCTGAGCGGTCTACGGCAATTAACCTTCGTCGTCTGTTTCTTAATGTGCAGTCCCGGGCGGATAATATGGGGGACAGGGCATTGCTGTCGCTCGACGCCCATAAGGCTTTCGATAGCATTGAATGGGGATATCTGTGGGCAACGCTCGAGCGGTTTGGGTTTGGGCCTGGCTTTTTATCCTGGGTACAGCTACTGTATAATTCCCCATCGGCGGTCATTAGAGAGGCGGGGAGGGTGTCAACTCCTTTTCCTTTATTTAGGGGAACCAGGCAGGGGTGCCCTCTGTCACCTCTGCTGTTTGCTCTTGCCATAGAGCCTATGGCTGTTCTGGTGAGAAGCAACCCCTTGATAACGGGTTTTAAATATGGGCAGTTACATGAAAAACTGATGCTTTATGCAGATGACGCTATGTTGTTCCTAGGGGATACTTCAGGTTCTCTGGTTGAGGCTATGAGAGTGGTTCGGCACTTCGGGTCTTTTTCGGGTCTGGTGATTAATTGGACCAAATCACATCTTATGTTGCTGGATGCTCCCTCCCCTCGGGATCCTACGCGGTATGATATTCCAGTCGCTGATAAATTTAAATACTTGGGGATATGGGTCACCCCGCGACCTTGTGATATTTGTCACTGAACCTTTCCCCGTTGCTGGGCAGGATCAGAGATAAAGCGAAAGTGTGGGCTAAATTGAAGATGTCACTGGTGGGCAGGGTGAATCTTATTAAAATGATTTTTATGCCACAATTACTGTATATCTTACATAATACTCCCATGGTGATCCCGCTTAAATTATTTAGAATTAACTCCCTATTCAGATCATTTATCTGGCTTAACAAACCTCCTAGGATACGTTTGGAGCAGCTTCAGAAGCCGAAGGAGGCGGGGGGGCTGGCTCTGCCCAACCCATGGCTGTATTACATAGCGGCGCAATTGCAGCATATTGCCCGCTCCGTGGTGGATGGCCGGGAGGGGGGGGAGGGGGTGGAGAACCCAGCCGCTGCCCTTCTGAGCCATGGCACGGGGTCGGATGGAGTGGTGGCGGGTTTGGAGACTCTTTCGTTCGCCAAGTCTAATAGACTCTTTCCAACGTTTGCCCTAATTCAAAAAATATGGAATAAAACACGTCAACTGCAGAATGTGGAGGGCTTTACGGAGTATAGCCCGATATGGCATAATCGGTACTATGGGGAGATGGTCGATTTGACTTGTGCTGAACGTTGGAGGCGCTGTGGAGTGACACTTATGTCTCAAATTTTTTCTGGGGGAACACTGCTCTCTTTTGCAGAATTAAGGGAAAGATATGGCGTCCCTCAGGGTATGTACTATTATTATTTGCAATTGAGCCACGCTGTTAAGGCTCAAGCTGGAAACAATCCCTGGAGGCAATCTCCTACCCCAATTTTTCGGTTTGTGACTGAAGTTACCAGTTTTAAAGGTTTTATATCCAGTTCTTATAATATGTTACTGAATGCATCTATGCCGGGTTTCCCCGCCAGGGTGATTGCCTCCTGGGAGAGGGATGTGGGAGTGTTTGAGGAGGACCAATGGGCGGAAGCCTTACAGGCAATACAAGGCTGCTCACTGAACACGGCACAGCGCTTATCGCAACTATATATTATTATGAGGGTGCACCGAACACCAGCTAGACTGTATAGGATGGGGATTGGGGAGGGTGACCTCTGCACCAGATGTGCCAGGGATAGGGGGACCTCATACATCTACTTTGGCGTTGTCCCAAACTACACTTATATTGGTCGGGGGTCATTGCAACTCTTAACGGGGCCTTCCAGGTGCGGATTCCACAGGATCCGAAGGTGTGCCTTTTGGGTGTGCTGGACGATCCCTCATTGGGGGCCGTTAGGGAGGCCCTGGGGAGAGCCCTTTTTCAGGCGCGCAAACTCATACTTCAACACTGGAGAGCGAGTGACCCTCCGAGGCTGAAGGAATGGATAACTCAGATGGGAAATGTATTGAGTATGGAAAAGTATATTTACCAACACCGAGGCCGGGCGGGACGCTTTGAGAGATTGTGGGGACCATGGCTTGATACCCCCGGGCTGTCGCCCCTGGAGCTGGTTATGGGACGGTTGCTTAGTTAAGATTTTGCCCTATTTTTGTGGTATCATGATTGAGTAATGGGATATTTACTACCTCCTGGGATATGTGACCATGTTATGTAACAGATGTTTTTCTGTGTGAGTTGTTTGACTATGTATTTCTTTTTGTGATTTATGTGATGACCTGTGTATGATTCTGTTTGTTAATAAAATCCGTTTTGATCAAAAAAAGAAGTGGAAATGAGGGGTTCTGTTGAAACCAAACCAAAGGCAGGTAGACCAACTAACATTTCTGCCAGGTAAAATTGTTTGGGATGCCAAGAAAAACCCACAAATAACTTCAGGTGAATACAGGACTCTCTGTAAACATGTGGTGTGGCTGTTTCAAGATGCACAATAAGTAGGCACGGTCGAGTGGCCAGAAGAAAGGCATTACTATGCAAATGCCCCAAAGTATCACGCTTACAATATGCCAAACAGAGGCAAGCCTCAAACCTTCTGGCACAAGGTCATTTGGAGTGACGAGACCAAAATTGAGCATTTTGGCCACAACCATAAACACTACATTTGGAGAGGAGTCAACAAGGCCTATGATGAAAGGTACACCATTCCTACTGTGAAACCCTGAGGTGGATCACTGATGTTTTGGGATGTGTGAGCTACAAAGGCACAGGAAATTTGGTCAAAATTGATGGCAAGATGAATGCAGTATGTTATCAAAAAATACTGGATTTGCATTCATCAGCCAGGAAGTTGCACATGGGACACACTTGGATTTTTTAACATGACAATGATCCAAAACACAAGGTCAAGTCAACCTGTCATTGGCTACACAGAATAAGGGAAGGTTCTGGAGTGGCCATATCATTTTCCTGACCTCAATATCATTGAGCCACTCTGGGGAGATCTCAAACGTTTGCAGTTCATGCGAGACAGCCCAAGAATTTACAGGAACTGGAGGCTTTTTGCCAAGAGGAATGGGCAACTTTACCATCTGAGAAGATAAAGAGCCTCATCCAGAAATACCACAAAAGACATCAAGCTGTCATTGATGTTAAAGGGGGGTATTGAGCTGAACTGAGGTATGTAAACTTTTGATCAGGATCATTGGAGTAGTTTCTGTTGCCATTAAGATTTAAAAAGCGTAAACGCAGTTGATTGATAATAAATGACATGAGTGAAAAAAGTTTTTTGTGTTATCATTCATATTCTCTGAAAAAATGGCGAAGAAATCATAAATTCTGCCAGGGTATTCCGTCCTATAGGTTACACAGGAGGTATACATTCCCATTTTTATATACTGTGCAACAGGCTGCCCAGAAGGAACGCCTTAAATTTCTGTGGAAACCATACAGCATAACATTTCTATTTAATCCAAACCCAAAATATCTGTTCTCCTCTAGTTATGCCCCCTTTACTAAAGTAAATTAATTTAAAGCTTACAGAGGGCCACAAATATAAAATTTCCCCTTTGAGCATGATAAAATCTATTAAAATAAAAAGATTTTACCCCAAGATATTATAAATGGTATTCTATTCCAGGGATATGCAATTAGCAGACCTCCAGCTGTTGTAAAAGTACAAGTCCCATCATGCCTCTGGGTGTCATGCTTGTGGCTATCAGTCTTGCTATGCCTCATGGGACTTGTAGTTCTGCAACAACTGGAGGTCTGCTAATTGCATATCCCTGTTCTATACCTATTCCTGTCCCCTCAACTAAAGTAAAATAGTTAAAACAAAATAAATAAAAAAAAAATGTAAAAATCAAAAAGAACTAAAATCACATAACTAATTTTGTGTAGCAGGGAGGAACAAAGAATAAAGAGAACTATCCTAGTGCAATCTAAATTACAAGAATTTAGCCTGCCCATCTTCCAAAAATACTACTTTGTCACCAAGTAGGCACAGATGTTTCTATGGAATGTTTCCCCTTCTTCAGTAAGGTGGGTTGAAATTAAGCCATTTCCGTTGTATCGATAGTTAAAAGAAATAAATGAAAGGACTTATAGGCCCCCATAACAGTAGAATACAGAAGGCAGTTCACAGATGACAGAAAAAAGACAGTAAATCATTTTTTTTTTTTATCTCCAGTTATTGCAAATGAGAAATTAGATGGTTTGATAGTTTTAACAGTAGTAGTAATTGTTTCAGTGAAGGTACCTCTGTGGTGGATTGAAACACAGATATGTAAAGAAATTACCACGGCCAGATGAAAGACAGACGTTGCCAAACAAATCTGATTTCTTTTTATGAGGAGGTAACTAAAACCTTAGATGGGTGGCTGTGGACGTGATATACAGTGCATCCGGAAAGTATTCATAGCGCTTCACTTTTTCCACATTTTGATATGTTGCAGCCTTTATTTTCCCTCAAAATTCTACAAACAATACCCCGTAAGGACAACACGAAAGAAGTTTGTTTGAAATCTTTGCAAATTTATTAAAAATTCAAAAAAATCACATGTACATAAGTATTCATAGCCTTTGCTCAAAACGTTGGCACCAATTACAGCCTCGAGTAATTTTTTGTATGATGCTACAAGTTTAGCACATCTATTTTTGTGCACTTTATCCCATTCTTCTTTGCAGGACCTATGAAACTTCATCAGGTTGAATGGGGGAGCATTGGTGCGCAGCCCTTTTCAGATCTCCCTAGAGATGTTCAATTGGGTTTAAGTCTGGGCCCTGGCTGGGCCACTCAAGGACACTCAGCATTGGTCCCGTAGCCACTCCTTTGTTATTTTGGCTATGTGCTTAGGGTAGTTGTCCTGTTGGAAGATGAACCTTCACCACAGTCTGAGGTTCAGAGTGCTCAAGAGCATGTTTTCATCAAGGATGTCTCCTTACATTGCTGCATTCATCTTTCCCTCGATCCTGACTTTTCTCCCAGTTCTGAAAAAACATCTCCACAGGACGAATAAACAAATATAACATGCGCTCAGGGGGAACCCCTGTAAAGGGCTGTGTATAAACAAGTCCAAGTACTTATCATAAAGTTTTGCAAAAGTGGATATGATATCCAACAGGGTCCATATGTAGTTCAATTAAATGTAATGCAGGACCAATGTGGGAGGAAAGGGCCACAGGTGGAAGTCTGTAATGCTTGTGTACTCGGGGCGAAGGTTTTTCTCCGGAGCAAAGCCGGTTCTGTGGTGGATGCATAAAAAGACAGAATGAAAAGCACCTCTCATTTACAGTGTCTTGCAAAAGTATTCGGCCCCCTTGAACTTTTCAACCTTTTGCCACATTTCAGGCTTCAAACATAAAGATATAAAATTTAAATTTTTTGTGAAGAATCACCAACAAGTGGGACACAATTGTGAAGTGGAACGAAATCTATTGGATAATTTAAACTTTTTTAGCAAATAAAAAACGGAAAAGTGGTGCGTGCAAAATTATTCGGCCCCTTTACTTTCAGTGCAGCAAACTCACTCCAGAAGTTCAGCGAGGATCTCTGAATGATCCAATGTTGTCCTAAATGACTGATGGTGATAAATAGAATCCACCTGTGTGTAATCAAGTCTCTGTATAAATGCACCTGCTCTGTGATAGTCTCAGGGTTCTGTTGAAAGCACAGAGAGCATCATGAAGACCAAGGAACACACCAGGCAGGTCGGTAATACTGTTGTGGAGAAGTTTTAAAGCCAGATTTGGCTACAAAAAGATTTCCCAAGCTTTAAACATCCCAAGGAGCACTGTGCAAGCGATCATTTTGAAATGGAAGGAGTATCAGACCACTGCAAATCTACCAAGACCTGGCCGTCCCTCTAAACTTTCAGCTCAGACAAGGAGAAGACTGATCAGAGATGCAGCCAAGAGGCCCATGATCACTCTGGATGAACTGCAGAAAACTACAGCTGAGGTGGGAGAGTCTGTCTATAGGACAACAATCATATTGTACACTGCACAAATCGGGCCTTTATGGAAGAGTGGCAAGAAGAAAGCCATTTCTCAAAGATATCCATAAAAAGTCTCATCTAAAGTTTGCCACAAGCCACCTGGGAGACACACCAAAGATGTGGAAGAAGGTGCTCTGGTCAGATGAAACCAAAATCGAACTTTTTGCCCACAATGCAAAACGATATGTTTGGCGTAAAAGCAACACAGCTCATCACCCTCAACACACCATCCCCACTGTCAAACATGGTGGTGGCAGCATCATGGTTTGGGCCTGCTTTTCTTCAGCAGGGACAGGGAAGATGGTTAAAATTGAGGGGAAGATGGATGCAGCCAAATACAGGACCATTCTGGATGAAAACCTGTTGGAGTCTGCAAAAGACCTGAAACTGGGACGGAGATTTATCTTCCAACAAGACAATGATCCCAAACATACAGCAAAATCTACAAAGGAATGGTTCACAAATAAACGTATCCAGGTGTTAGAATGGCCAAGTCAAAGTCCAGACCTGAATCCAATCGAGAATCTGTGGAAAGAGCTGAAAACTGCTGTTCACAAACGCTCTCCATCCAACCTCACTGAGCTCAAGCTGTTTTGCAAGGAAGAATGGGCAAGAATTTCAGTCTCTCAATGTGCAAAACTGATAGAGACATACCCCAAGCGACTTGCAGCTGTAATCGCAGCAAAAGGTGGCTCTACAAAGTATTAACGCAAGGGGGCCGAATAATTTTGCACGCCCCACTTTTCATTTTTTTATTAGTTAAAAAAGTTTCAAAAATCCAATAGATTTCGTTCCACTTCACAATTGTGTCCCACTTGTTGGTGATTCTTCACAAAAAATAAAAATGTTATATCTTTATGTTTGAAGCCTGAAATGTGGCAAAAGGTTGAAAAGTTCAAGGGGGCCCAATACTTTCGCAAGGCACTGTATTAGACATGGCAAGGGTAACAATATAAAATTACATTGGCTCATCTGTAGATGAAAGCAGGCTGCTCCAGAGAGACCATGTCAGGATGCACTTACCAGCAGACAGATTCATCTCCCTAGAAGAACTCTGAGGCGCAGAAAAGCATGCATTCTGGTTGCTCATAGGAATCAGGCTTTGGTGCATGGAAGTGCGCATGAGTGAACTGGCGCATAAACAGAAGCCGTGGCGCTTACCCCTGTGCGTCGACGCTTGCTCGCACTCGTGATTGATGCTGGTGCCAAGTGAGCCTATTTAGGCTCAGCCAGGGCCTGGCTCCAGTGCTGCTTCGTCTTCAGCTCTTTGCATTCTGTTCCCTGAGAACCTGTATCTTGATTCCTATTAACCACCCGGCTTGTCTTGACCATCCATTGAACTGCACCTGCACCGACCTCGGCTTGTCCTGTTACCAATCTCCTGTCTTCACCTTGACTCCTGTTCAACTGATCCGGGTGTTTTACCTGTCTTGCCTCCTGACTACGATCCTACCTGTACCCTGCATCCGATTCTCCTACCCGTGTATGACCCAGCCTGCCTGACCTTGCCACTCTGCTGCTATCTGCACCAGCTGCCTCCCTGTTGGTCTTCCTGCTGAAGCCTTTCAATGACTTCACCAGCCCTACCAGGACATCCGGCCTGTTGCCGGCAAAGACTTCTTGGCACTCGTGTGACTCTGCACTCTGGCACCTTCTGTTCACACTATCAGAGGACCCGAGTCAGAGGTGTAAGGGAGGCCTTGCTCAACCAATCAGGCTCTTCTACCAGGTACGTGATAGTACAGAGCAGTCATGTCCGAGGCTGGACGAGCAACCTCCCCAGTGGATCAGCCGTGCCATCACCTCACAGCACTCGCTCAAACGGTCAAGAACCTCCAGGAAAGTTATAGTCAGCTTGAGGAATGGATCTATGGACTCTCTTCTCCCGTGTCAGCTCCCGGCTCATCCGTATCAGTGGAACTTCCTCACGCATCTACTGTAGCAATGTAGCCATCTGAACCCAGGGTACCAACTCCAGAAAAATTCTCAGACGATTGCAGCAAGTTCAGGACTTTTCTCTCGAGGCTACTAAAGTGGGGTATGTAATCTCCCTCCTGCAAGGTGAGCCTCAGTCCTGGGCTCACCATTTGCTGGAACATGGTACCCCTCTTTGTCAAGTCTGACTTCATTCTTTTCGATCATGGCTCGACTTTGAGGACCCTCTGTAAACTGCCACTGCTGAGTCAGCCCTACATGTGCTCCAGCAAGGCCATAGAGCCACAGAGGACTATATGACAGACTTTAGACGCTGGAGCGCAGATGTCGAATGGAATAATGCTGCCCTTTGTTACCAGTTACGGCTAGGTTATCTGAACCTCTAAAAGATTAGTTAGCCCGTGTAGGGGTACCTGACTCCTTAAAAACCATTGATTAACCTGACAATCCAGAATGACAGACATTTAAGAGAACGCAGGGCTGAAAGATCAGCCAGACGGCTCCAGCCTTCAGGGATGTTGCCACAAGTACCAAGTCTACTAAGTGCAGCACAGCTTGGCACGCCTCGCCCATCTTTCTCCAGAGGAACACCAGTACTGCCATCTGAAATCACCTGTGTCTGTACTGCGGAAAAGGTGACCATTATGTAAGGTCCTGTACAGCCAAGATTCGCAGATGCCTGACCTACTCTTCTACCAGCAAGTCCTTGCTGCCTCACAAGTCTTCTCACCTGGCCATCCAGATTTCACTGCAACTTTTGGAGAAAGTCATCCTAGTACCCGCTATTGTGGATTCAGGGGCTTTAAGCTATTTTATCGACTTGACCTTTTCTCTACAAAATAAGGTCCCTCTGCAACCTAAATCTCATGGACGTTCAATTCATCTGGCAGAAGGGTCACGTATTAAATCTGGTCCTGTTACCCAAGAGACTGTTCCGTTACCTGCTACCATTTCCGGGGACTCACAGAGAACTGTTACGTCTGGATGCCATAGCTTTACCCTTATCCCCTATCATTTTGGCTATGCCATGGCTCCAGGCGCACAACCCCTGCATTCATTGGGACTCGGGAAGGATCGAGTTCCTCTTTCTACTGTCAGCAACGTTGCTTCTTCAAGCCATCCACTCATCCGTCCCCTCTACTGTGTATGGACTCCGATGCTGAAATTTGTTCTTCTATTCCTTCACCTTACCGAGACTTTTCTGACCTATTTAGTAAGAAAGGAGCAGAAACTCTCCCTCCACATAGGCCATACGATTGCCCCATCAAGCTCCTTCCTGGGGCCAAAATACCATTCGGGCAAATCTTTCCTTTGACGGAACCTGAGCTTACCACCTTGAAAGAGTACATTGATGACATTCTGAGAAAAGGATTTATCCATCCCCACACGTCCCCAGCCGGAGCTGGAATTTTCTTTGCCGAAAAAAAAAGGATCATTCCCTTTGCCCGTGTGTAGATTACCGGGACCTCAATAAAATAACGATCAAGAATCGTTATCCCTTACCTTTGGTGCCAGAGCTGTTTCAGAGACTCCGTTCTGCCATCATCTTCAGGAAATTAAACTTGCGTGAGGCATACAACTTGGTACGTACTCGTGAAGGTGGAGAATGGAAAATGCCTTTTCGTACCCGATTTGGACATTTTGAATATTTAGTAATGCCCTTCGGACTTTGTAACACCCCAGCCACATTCCAGCACTTTATTAATGATGTCTTCCGGGACTATTTAGATTTATTTGTTATTGTGTATTTAGATATTTTAATTTTTTCTACTTCCTTAGAGGCTCATCGAGGACACGTCAGAAATGTCTTGGCCCAACTCAGACAGCACGGCTTATATGCAAAACCTGAAAAGTGTAAGTTTGAATGCTCAAGTATTCAATTCCTGGATCTTATCCTATCTACAGACGGCATCAAGATGGACCCCCAGAAAGTCTCTGCCATTGTGGGATTGGCCAGCTCCCACAGACATAAAAGGAGTGCAAAAGTTTATAGGATTTGCAAATTTCTATAGAAAGTTTTAAGGCATTCTCCGCAATAAATTCCCTTATTGTCCAATTGACAAGACAATCCCAACGATCCCAGTGGTCTTCCGAAGCACAATCTGCATTTGAGACTCTGAAAGGACTTTTTACAGCTCCGCCTGTACTCCGGCATCCAGACCCTGCTCTACCATTTGTCTTAGAGATAGACGCCTCAGAGATGGCAGTGGAGGCAGTTCTGTCTCAACGTCAAGGTGCCAAGGCCTGACTATATCCTGTGGCCTTCTTTTCCTTCAAGTTGTCACCAGCAGAGAAAAATTATGACGTGGGAGACCGCAAGCTTCTGGCGATTAAGGCTGCTCCCGAAGAGTGGAGATATTTGCTGGAAGGAGCAGCCCATCCAATCTTGATATATACTGACCACCGTAACTTGCAGTATTTGCGAGCAGCAAGATGTGTGAAACCACAGCAGGCCAGGTGGGCACTATTCTTCATGAGATTTGTTTTCCACATCACCTTCAGGCCAGGGTCAAAAAATATGAAGCTGGATGCTCTGTCTCGCATGTTTGGTTTGTCAGAAGAACCTGCTCCTCCAGATACCAAATCTTTCCCCTGAGAACTTCCTCTTGTTACAAGGAGATTTCTTGTCTCAGATTAAGCAAGCCTCTATTGGTATCTAGTCTTCTTCTGGGATAATACTACAAGCAAAGGATGGACTATTATGATAAGATCTTTGTACCCGAAAATTTGCGAGTTACCGCTTTGGGTCTCTGCCATGTCTCATGCCCTTGCAGGACACTTTGGATTCCATAAAACGGCTGAACTTTTACAGTGTACCTTTTGGTGGCCCTGCTTAGGAGAAGAGTGTAAAAGGTACATAGAAACTTGCCCTACCTGTGTCAGAAACAAGACTAGCAGAACTAAGTCCTGATGTCTGCTGAGACACTTCTTTGTGGTCGTAGACCGTTTGTGAAAAATTGAACACTTCCTACCCATGAGGGGTACACCATCAGCTTCAGAGACAGCACAGATCTTTATGAAAGAAATTGTGAGATTACATGGACTTCCTCGTCGTGTAAGACCGTGGGGTTCAGTTCACGTCTAGATTTTGGAGAGCCTTGTGTGAAACCCTGAAGATTGAGCTGTCTTTTTCCTCAGAGTACCATCCACAGATCAATGGTCAAACTGAAAGGATCAATCAAATGCTGGAACAGTATTTACGCTGTTTTTCTTCCTTCTCGCAGGATGATTGGGTGGAGCTACTACCATTAGCGGAGTTTGCATGCAATAACCCAGAACATTCTGCTATCAGGCAATCCCTGTTCTTTGTCAACTACGGGTTCCACCCTTCATTCCTGACCCTCACAGCCCCAGAATGCCCTATCCCAGCAGTTCAAGACACAATCAATTTCTTTAATTCCAACAATCAGCTGTTGCAAATGACCATGGCCAATGCCCAGGAAGACTATAAGAAGTCTTTTGACAAAAAGAAACAGGGGAATCTGATCCTAGAACCTGGTGATCAAGTATGGTTAGCTAAAACTAATGTAAAGTTAGCCTGCCTGTCTAAAAAATTGGGTCCTAAATTTGTGGGACAGTTCAGGGTGAAGAAGAGGATCAACAACGTGACATATGAGTTGACACTTCCAGATTATTTTAGAATTCACCCAGTCTTCCATATAGCTCTTCTGAAACCTGCGTATCCGGACCCATTTCCTGAATGGAATAGTGGTCCCCCTGAACCTGTAATGGTAAATGGTGAAGAAGAGTATGAAGTAAAGGCTATTTCCTCTAATATCCACAATCCGGTTTATATGTAAGAGAATAAGGAGGCCGCCAATGTGTAGTAAAGTTAATCCACTTTATTAATAAAAAATATCCACACTTACATTACAATGTAGAAATTCACAGATGTAAGAAGAACTACACATTGGCGGCCCCCTTATTCTCTTATATATAAACCGGATTGTGGATATTGGAGGAAATAGCTGGTGTCCCGGAGGTTGTATTTATAAGAGGTGGAAGATTGCTTACCAACCACCCCTCAAGCGTGATCCTTAGGGACCTTGATTAGAGGTGAGAGGCTGGGGGAAACAAGGGGTGCACTTAAAGCACTGAAGGTTGGAGGAACGGTGTATACTGCACTTATTGCTCACATTGCATGATTACCATCATCTGTTGGACGAATTGCACATTTTTCTGAGTGGACTGTTTGCATTTTGCACTGGACATTTATTTTTGACCTACTGGAGTTTTTAAGCTGTTTCTGGCATAAATACGTTATGCGATTTGCACCATTTGCACTATTGCATGGATTTATTGATTGATGCATTTTGTCATATTGATATTTTGATGCACTTTACTATTGGTATTATGTTATATTGATACTTTTATGCACTTTACTGCTTTGCACTAGTTTCACTACTTTTTTGCACATTTTTATGCACTGTATGAATTTATATTTATATAATTTTTATTAATATATTTATATTGTTTTGGAGAGTACACATTTAGTAACATTTTAGTTAGTGCCACATAAAACACCCAAGAGACTTGTCTAAGCCTTCTGTCAAAGCCATCCAGAAAAACTAGCTCAGTTAGGCATCCGGAGGCTGCCCATTGGAGAGGGGCAATGTCAGGATGCACCTACCAGCAGACAGATTCATCTCCCTAGAACAGGAATATGCAATTAGCGGACCTCCAGCTGTTGCTAAACTACAAGTCCCATCATGCCCCTGCCTCTGGCTGTCATGCTTGTGGCTCTAAGAGTCTTGCGATGCCTCATGGGAATTGTTCTGCAACAGCTAGAGGTCCGCTAATTGCATATCCCTGCCCTAGAAGAACTCTGAGGTGCAGAAAAGCATGCATTCCCATTGCTCATAGGAATCAAGCTTTGGTGCATAGAAGTGCGCATGCGTGAACTGGCGCACACAGAAGCCGTTGCGCATACCCGTGCACGTCAATGCTTAAAACTCAGTGATCATTTGTTTTCTTGTGGTTTAGTCTATGGAAGGGTTTGTTGGGGGAAGGTTATATAGTTTAGTGCAATATCTGACAAATTGTTTGGCTATGTCCGGGGTTGTGTGCAATTTGCATCCCAATGCATCGGTAATGGAATGTATCGTTGTGGTAGCTTTTTTGGTTTGTAAGGCTCTTGCTAAAAATTTTCTAGCTTTATTTCCATATTCGTAGAATGTTTTCTTAGATAGGATATATTTGTGTCTAATCTGTTCTTCTAGTAGATCTAGTAGTTCAGTTCTGGCTTGTATAAGGGTATTCAGAGTGGCTAGAGCCTGAGTGCGTTTTCAAGTCTTTGGATCCATTCGGTGAGTTCTGTGTAATGTCTTTGTCGTTCTCGTTTGGCGGCCGCTGCAATGAGGATACCCCGAACAACGCATTAGTGAGTGGAGTGGAGATGTATCAGGTGGCTTGTTTTCAAGAAAGAAGTGTTGGAGATGGGTTTTAACCTCTGCAGCGATATAGGGATCAGTAAGTAAAGAGGGGTCCTATTTCCATGTTTATGGGAGTGATTCTGGAAATTTTAGGGTCATGGGGTGATGATCCTAGAGGAACATGGGGTCAATGGATGCATGGTGGAGCATATACAAATCCTTGGGTTAAGAATAGGTAGTCTATTCTTGAGTATCGGTTGTGTGGTGCCGAAAAAAAGAGTATTTTCTGTTGGGATTTAGGGTGTGCCAGGTGTCATGCAGTAATAGGTTTCTAAAGTGGGATTTAATGTTTCATAGAGCTGTATATGGGATGGTGGAAGTACTGGTAGATGTGTCTTGGATCGGATTGAGCGGGGCGTTAAAGTCACCTTCCTGAAAGGTGATTAGTTTGTCAGTGATGGCACGGAAGAACGGTACTTGGCAGATGTTCGGGGCGTATGTTTGCTAAGGTAATTTTCCTACCTAAATAGGAGCCTTTCAGAAGGAGATATCTGCCCTCTTCATCTTTAAGCAAATTAAGTTGAAAGGGGCAGCTTTTTGCTACTAGTATTGAAAATCCCTTTGATTTGACCTCGGGGTTAGTAGCGTGGAACACTGTTGGGAAGTGGTGGTTGTGCAGTTTTGTCGAATCTGTGCGGAATTGTATTTCCTGCAGGAAATACGATTTCCGCTTTATTGTGTTGCATGGCTAAAAGGAGTTGGGAGCGTCTTTCTGGTGTAAGACCCCTGGCATTAAGCAAAATTATTTTCACAGAGGGTACGGTTGCAGGGGGTGGTGGGGAGACCATCATTAACCACTTGACCACTGGGCACTTAAACACCCTTAATAACCAGACCAATTTTCAGCTTTCGGTGCTCTCACATTTTGAATGACAATTACTCAGTCATGCAACACTGGACCTATATGAAATTGTTGTCCTTTTTTTCCACACAAATGGAGCTTTCTTTTGGTGGTATTTAATCACTGCTCTGTTTTTTATTTTTTGTGCTATAAAAGAAAAAATACAGAAAATTCTGTAAAAAAAAAAAATGAATTTTTCTTTTTCTGTTATAAAATTTAGCAGATTAGTAATTTTTTCTTCATAAATTTTGGCCAAAATTTATACTACTACATATATTTGGTAAAAATAAGTACACATTGGTGGATATTATTTGGTCTTTGTGAAAGTTAGAGTCCACAAGCTATAGTGCCAATATCTGAAAATTGATCACACCTGAAGTACTGACTTCTTGAGACCCTAACCCTTGAGACAATTCTTGAGACCCTAACATGCCAGAAAAGTACAAATACCCCCCAAATTACCCCTTTTTGGAAAGAAGACATTCCAAGGTATTTAGTAAGAGGCATGATGAGTTTTTTGAAGTTGTCATTTTTTCCCACAATTCTTTGCAAAATCAAGATTTTTTTTTACTTTTTTTTTTTTCACAAAATTGTCATATTACCAGTTTATTTCTCACACACAGCATATGCATACCACAAATTACACCCCAAAACACATTCTGCTATTACTCCCGAGTACGGCGATACCACATGTGTGAGACTTTTACACAGTGTGGCCACATACAGAGGCCCAACATGCAGGGAGCGCCATCAGGCGTTCTGGAGCACCCAGGACAATTCTGACATTTCTCTCCTACATGTAAAAATCATCATTTATTTGCTAGAAAATTACATAGAATCCCAAAACATTATATATGTTTTTTTAGCAAACACCCTGGAGAATACAATGGTGGTCGTTGCAACTTTTTATCTTGCGCAGCAATTTTTCGAATGCTTTTTTTTGGGAAAAAAACAGTTTTGTGCTTAAAAAAAAAAAAAAACACAGTAAAGTTAGCCCAATTTTTGCATAATGTGAAAGATTAAGTTATGCTGAGTAAATAGATAGCTAACATGTCACTCTTCAAAATTGCACACGCTCGTGGAATGGCGCCAAACGTCGCTACTTAAAAATCCCCATAGGCGACGATTACATTTTTTTTACTGGTTATATGTTTTGAGTTACAGAGGAGGTCTAGGGCTAGAATTATTGCTCTCACTCTAACGTTCGCAGCAATACCTCACATGTGTGGTTTGAACACCGTTTTCATATGTGGGCGGGACTTACGTATGTGTTCGCTTCTGCATGCGAGCACGTGGGGACAGGGGCGCTTTAAAAAAAAAAAAATTTTTAATTGTTCATTTTACTTTATTTTAGTTTAAAAAAAATTTTTGGGGGAAAAAAATGTCAATCACTTTTATTCCTATTACAAGGAATGTAAACATCCCTTGTAATAGGAATATGGCATGACAGGTCCTCTTTACAGTGAGATATGGGGTCAATAAGACCCCGCATCTCCCCTCTAAGCTGGGAAGCCTGAAAATAAAAAAAAATAAGATTCTGGCTTTGATCGTATTGGCGAGTCGGTAGAAGCACTGGAGGGCGGCGGGAGGGGGGGAATGTCTATGGCTGGGTATTGCAGGGTATAACCGACTATGGCTGGGTATCTCAGAGTATGGCGTTGCAGAGCATTGCAGGATATTGGCGGATGTTGCAGAGCATTGCAGAGTGTTGCAGGGTATTGGTGGGTGTTGCAGAGTGTTGCAGGGTATTGGTGGGTGTTGCAGAGTGTTGCAGGGTATTGGCGGGTGTTGCAGAGTGTTGCAGGGTATTGGCCGGTGTTGCAGGGTATTGGCGGGTGTTGCAGGGTATTGGCGGGTGTTGCAGAGTGTTGCAGGGTATTGGCGGGTGTTGCAGAGTGTTGCAGGGTATTGGCGGGTGTTGCAGAGTGTTGCAGGGTATTGGCGGGTGTTGCAGAGTGTTGCAGGGTATTGGCGGGTGTTGCAGAGTGTTGTAGGGTATTGGCGGGTGTTGCAGAGTGTTGCAGGGTATTGGCGGGTGTTGCAGAGTGTTGCAGGGTATTGGCGGGTATTGGCGGGTGTTGGCAGGTGTTGGCAGGTGTTGCAGAGTGTTGCAGAGTGTTGCAGAGTGTTGCAGAGTGTTGCAGGGTATTGCAGGGTATTGCAGGGTATTGCAGGGTGTTGCAGGGTGTTGCAGAGTGTTGCAGAGTGTTGCAGAGTGTTGCAGAGTGTTGCAGAGTGTTGCAGAGTGTTGCAGAGTGTTGCAGAGTGTTGCAGAGTGTTGCAGAGTGTTGCAGAGTGTTGCAGAGTGTTGCAGAGTGTTGCAGAGTGTTGCAGAGTGTTGGCAGAGAATTGAGAGGTTAAATTTCGGTGAGCAGCGATGTGGGCACTGCAGATGCAGCCCACATCGCTGCTGACACCGATCTCTTCCCCCTCCGCTGCTCCGATCGGTACAGAGTGGGGGAGGGAGGAACCGGCGTCATAACATGACGCTGGTTTGTTTACAAGTGATCACTCTGTCATTTGACAGAGCGATCACGTGGTAAACTACCGCGATGAAATGATCCGTGATGATCCGGGTCCTGGATGCTCTCGAGTGCGCGCCCCAGGGGACGCGCGAGAGCGGAATTCTGGGAGGACGTCATATGACGGCCTCCCAGAGTTAAACAACCGCCCTGTAGCCGTCATTCGGCTATGGGCCGGTTGTTAAGTGGTTAAAGTTTGACTGTGTGTCTTTCAAGTTGTTAGAGAAGGAGGGTGTCAGGTCACCTGGAGGCGAGGTGATCCCGTAGGGATCAGGAGTGCACCGCAAGGTTGTGGACCCTATGGCTGACTGCTGCAGACGGGGGACAGATCCCACTGGGGTTAGAGCGTAAGATTCCCTGGGGCACAGAGTCTGAGAACCAGCAGGTTTTCACCAGCGCCTCGAGTGGTGAGGATGGACTTGGCTGCAACTGGCTCCAGGTCGCGACCCCCAGAGTCCTCCAGCTCACACCCACAGTAGGCAACAGGAGGATAGGGATGGTGAGGGACAAAGCCAAGGTCGGGGCCACAAGCAGACAGAATAGTCAAAGACACGCCAAAGTCGGTAACGGAATGACAGAAGAGCACACGGCGGGTAACAGGAAGCCAAACACACGGGAGGTTTCTGTCCTCCCTGAGCTCGCCTTAGAACACCTGCATTACCGTTTGACAGGTGTACCGCCCCAGTCAAACTGCCCACCTGCCACTGTCCTCGGAGCAGGTCACGCCCGACGTGTGCCGAGCGCTTGGAGCCAGAAGCAAGAGCCCCTCGGGGCTCGCCTCACCGGGTAAGTGAAAAAACGATAAGAGTAGTGGTATTACACGTGTTGGGAAAGCATAGCCATAGTATCTGTTTTCAGTATGTGGCATACAGTAATAAGCTTATCCAAGTACGAAGGACATGGTAGAAGAAAATAAAAAATAAAATCATATACCAGTGTGTCCATAGGAATGTTTTCAGCTGAAAGGGGTTTGATCAACAATGTCATTTAGGTACCAAGCAATGTACGTAAAGATCCTTCCTTCAGCTAAGTCCATGAGGTCTGCAGAAGGAGTCAGCCAGATGTCCCTAGGTAATCCCTCTAGGTCTCATCATAGGGGGCAGTAAATGTGAGTTCTCAGAGCTAAAAGATTTTGGGTATTGTTCGGGGGGGTGAAGGCTGAGCAGGAGAGGAAGAAGGTTCCTTTATGTAAATTTCTGGCGTCCTGTGTAGGAAACTATTCAAGTATCGCTGTGAAGGGAGAGGTGCTGTCCGCAGGCTGTACATCAGCGATGTTTCCTGAGAGCGTGGCCAGACATCATTAAAGCAGAGGGAGTCTGTTTCGTGTAGTGTGGTGGGCTGGTGAGGGCGACATCCCATGGCGTTGAGTTTTTCTGTGATGGCTATGTTTGGTGGAGATGATCCAAAGCATGAGGGTAAAGTTCTTGAAGGTGCATGTTGTAGATGGTTCATGTGATCTTCTCGGGGAACAGCTTAAGGGAATATAGTTTACGGGCCTAATCCAGGCATCTATAGGCGGAGAAGGTACATGAGGAAAGAGGGGATAGGTGTACTCATCTAATCCGGGTGTCGTGGGTTTAATTGGTGGAGCTCGGTTAAGCGATCTCGGTGTGCCCTACAAGGCAGGGGTGCAGTCGTGGGGCTCAGAGGTGGATGTCAGTGCTGTGTTGTAGATCCTTTTCTGGTAGCCGAAGGTGATCGTCTCCTCTGGAATCTTGCGCCTTGTGTGTCCATCGGTTCTTCGTTGGGCGAGAGGTGGATAGAGGCGTAGGTTCCAAATTCTGGATAACAGTTTGGGACTTCTATGTGCATAATATCCAAAGTGTGGCAGAAAGCGTCTAGTTCTTCAGGGACTCTCAATAGGGCTGAGCGGCCCTGGTGGGTGGCTTGAAGATCGAAGGGGAATTTCCAGCAATAACTAATCCCTTTATTTCGCAGGACTTCCAGCAGAGGACGTAGGTCTTTGCGATGCCTGAGTGTGATTGCTGAGAGGTCTTGGTATATGTAGACAGGGTGACCCTCAAACTCCAATTGTGCCTTATTGCCTTCTAAAGGATCTCCTCCTTGGTAGCAAAATCATTTATGTGACAGATAATGTCTCTCGGAGGGTCGGTGTCCCTGCCACGTGGTCGGAGTGCCCTATTTATGCACTCCATCTCAATCGATGTGTGGCGAGGCTGGTCCAGGAGGTGATTGAATAAGGTAGTGACTGCAGGAAGAATCTGATCATGCTCAATGGATGCAGGGAGACCTTGCACCCTCAGATTGTGTCGTCTGCCCCTGTTGTCGGGATCTTCAACATGGCGCTGGAGATCACGGAGATGCAGGGTGTGGGAGTCTACTTTGTGGTGAATTTTCTTTATGGCTGTCTGTTGTTGTGTTGCCATGTTCTCCACATTCTGCACTCTTCCCGTTATGGCCTGGATTTCATGGTGTAGGTCGTCTGTGATGGCCGCAGATAAGGTATCCTTGATGTCAGCAGCTACAGCTACAGACTCGGTTGCCGGTGAGGTGTCGGGTTATGCTCCGTAGGTGCAGTGTGATCCCGATGTGGTTCTGGGCAGGAGACAAGGCTGCCATGCTAGATCCCTGAGTACAGAATAGCTCCGGGATTGTTTGGCTTGGGCTGCCATTTATGTCTCTCGGGGTCGGGATCTGGATGTTGGACGAGGTTCCCATTATGGGTTGCAGAATTGCAGCGGTAATCCCCGGTGAAAGCTTAGATCTGTGACGGAGCCCATGCCTTAAGTGGCCATCTTCCCTCAAGGCAAACCACGCCCCATGGGGTTAACCTCTTTGGATCGGAGTTGGATTCGGCGATCTCCAAAGTAACAGGTGGAAAGTCGGGCCTGCCTTCTGACCGGCGTTCCAAGCCACAGAAGGGGCCTGCCTTCAAACGCAATCTCCCAGAGAGATACATGGAGGCGAAGACATACAGACCAGGTAGAGAATTCAAAAGGAATTGGAAGAATGCACAATCATCCTTTTTGAGACGTCAGAAGTCTAAGACCACCTCGTCAGGGGAAAAAACAGAAGTGCGCCCGTCCTACCTGGGAGAGTGGGAGCCAAACTCAAAAAAATCTGAGCCGGTATGCATGGAACACATAAAGGATGCATGGACATTGTCCACTGTAAAGTATGGTCACAGATGAAAGTTTATAGAAGAAACATTAAAGAACCATTTTCACACAACCAGACTGCCATCCTCTCCAGTCAAGAGGAGATTACTGCTCAAGTATGTGGCGGAGCTAGTAATGAAGGGGGCAATATTGGAAGTTCCAATTTCCCGAGGAAGGAGGTATTACTCTCCCCTCTGTTCCTAGTAAGGAAAAAAACAGGCAACCTACGGCCTGTTATGGACCTAAAGGGACTCAACAGAAGCATTCAAGTAGAAGCCTTCAAAATGGAGAGTCTCCAATCAATTCTGTTAGCTGTAAACTTAGGAGATTGGATGCTTTCCGTAGATTCATTGGATGCCCATCTACACGTGCCCATACACCCTGCCTTTCAAAAGTATCTGTGATTCTCAGTCAACCATTAACATTTCCAGTTTGTGTCTTTCGTTCGGTATCTCCTCCGCTCCCAGGACATTTACCAAGACTCTCCTTCCTGTGATCACGTTCCTAACTGAGAAAGGCCTGTGGTTCCATCATTATTTATACAGTATCCTGCTCTTAGCGGACAGTCAGGAAACAGGGTCTAGGGTCAATGTTGGCCACTCTACCAATGATCCAGTGGGCACAATGGCACATGAGGACATTGCAGTACTCATTCCTTACCCAGTGGAGGGGAACATCAATGCTCCAGTTGATCACCATTCATCAAACCGTGAAGCAGTAAATTTGGTAGTGGATGCATACAGACAGTCTAAGGAGACACAGACCGATAGTCCACCCAGAACCCAAGGTGATCACCTTGGATGCCAGCCAGTCAGGTTGGGGAGCTCATTATCGGAACCAAGTGGCTCAAGGACAGTTCCAATTCCAAGCGAGGGATCTTGTGTCAAATGTCCTAGAGCTCAGAGCAGCCTTCCAGGCCCTCCTAGCCTTTGGCCTGTCCTTGAAGGGGAAGAGTGTTCTAGTCTGGATGGACAATAAGGTGGCAGTAACATATATACAGAGACAACCAGGTACCAGAAGCAGTACATTGTTGGAGGAAGACCGTCACATCCTAGAATGGGCTCAGATATTTCTATTAGATCTGGTGCAGTATATGTCCCGGCAGCTCAGAACTTGCTAGCCGACTGTTTGAGCAGAGAGTTTTTTATCAAACAACGAATGGTCCCTAAACTTTCAAGTCTTCAATCTCCTGACCCAAACTTGGGGAATTCCGGAAATCAATCAGGCAGCAACACCCTCAAACACCAAGTGTTAGAGGTTCCTATCGACAGCGGCATACCCATCTGCGGAGGGAGTGGACTGCCTTGTTCATCAGTGGAACTTCCAGTTGGGGTACATATTTCCACCAATGCCTTTGATTGCGAGGTTCCTATCGAAGCTCAGGAGATCTTCAGCATCAGTGACAGCGATCATTCCTTTTTGTGCCAGGAGGCCTTGATTTATGACTCTGCTACAGCTCAGTCTGGGGGACCCATTATCTCAAGATCATCTTCACCAAGGTCAGTTCCTTCATCCAGCCCCGGAGAAACTCCAGCTGATAACCTGGATGTTGAGAGGATTAGGTTCCTAGAGCAAGGTTGTTTCAACGTTACTTCAGGCTAGGAAATACACAGCTAATGTCACTTATGACAGAATATGGGACAAATTCACGTCTATGGTGCAGCAAAATGGTTGGGACCCTTTATCTCCAGAAGCTCCACGAGTTTTGGAATTCCTTCAAGCAAGATTATCCAAAGGACTCAATTCAAATACACTCAAAGTACAGGTTTCAGCTCTTTCAGCTAAGACTGGTGTCAAGTGGGCCAATTACCCTCCTCTTATACAATTTATAAGAGCGTGTATCAAGATCAGGCCTCCAAGAAGACCGATTTTTTCCAGCTTGGGAATTATCAATAGTCCTGAAAACCAGAATCAGATTCTCCTTTCCACCCAGCTTATTCAATTACACTATGGAACTTAACTTTAAAATTAACATTCCTTATAGCTATCACTTCTGCTAAAAGAGTTTTGGAAATACAGGCATTAATGATTTCAGAGCCTTACATGGTCTTTTACCCAGACAGGGTGGTTCTGAAACCCTCAGACCAATTCACTCCGAAGGTGTCATCATCCTTCCATTACAATCAAGAAATCGATCCATCCATCGTTTACAGATGATCAAGGTCAACCACACGCTTGGATGTTAAGACTATTATTAGAAATTATCTATCAGCCACAGTCTCATTCAGGAAGACCGAAAATCTATTAGTGATTCCCCATGGAGGGAAAAGAGGCCATATGGCATCATCCCACATCATCGCATCTTGGCTGGTCAAGACAATCAGGAAAGATTATGACATTCAGAATCTGCTGGTACCTGGAGGCATTAGGGCTCATTCAACAAGGGCAATGGCAGCTTCCTGGGCAGCGTATTGCAGAGTGTCTCCTGAGACAGGGCGGCAACCTGGTCCTCCAAGCATACTTTCATGTCCTACTATAGAGTGGACTCAGCTCAGTTATCAATGGTAGGTTTTGGAAGAGCCATTGTTTGAGCCAATTCTACTACTTTAACTTGCACCCACCCGACTGGAGAGTTATTTCCCAGTGTGTGCTGCCATGATGCGTCAGGAAAACGGAAAATTGTATACTCGCCTTTCTGCAATTTTCCTTTCTGATGCATCTCCATGGCAGCACACAGCATCCCACCCCTTCTTTGGGGTGATAGTTACAGAGAATGAAGGGGAATGCCTTTCCTTCAAATTTATAGCTAACCAATCCTGTCAGATTGTGGGGGAGTCACAACCCAGTGTGTGCTGCCATGGAGATGCATCAGGAAAGAAAATTACAGAAAGATGAGTATACAATTTTCCGTTTTCTTGTAGTAAAGATATCTCCAGGGAGAAAGACAGACATAATTTTGCCCCTTTACAAATCACTAGAAAGACCCCATCTAAAATATGCAGTTGAGTTTTGGACACCAGTTTACAAAAAGGATATTGGTGAACCGTAGAAAGTCCTGAGAAGGTCAACCAAACTGATAAAAGGCAAAGCTCAGCTATAAGGAAAAATTTGCTAAACAGAATGTATTCTTTCTTGAGAAGAGACGATTTTCGCAGGAGGGGGATGTTGGAGGTTGTGGCGAATGATCACCATGTAGAAATACATAAGTAGTCCATATAGTGAATTTGGTGTTGTTATTCACTTTTAGGTCATTGAAGAGGACACTCTTTACGTCTGGAAGAAAAAAAAAATTACCCTTCACATATGCAAAGGCTTCATCACAGTAAGAGCTGTGAAAATGTGGAATATACTCCCTCAAGAACTAGTCCTGGCCAGCTCAGTGGATTACTTTAAAAAAGAGATGGATACATTCCTAAATTCACAAAAAATCACTGGATACTAACATTTATAGGTAATAACACGGTAATCACCAGTAATAACACAGAATATTGGATTGCCTCCTGGGGGTTCAGGAATCATTTTTTCCCCCTCTGGAGCAAAAAGTGAAGCGATGTGAATACTTTTTCCGGATTCACTGAACCCACAGTTTTATCCAGGGGAATTGAATATAAATTATGATCCATGGATAAACTGTGGGTACAGTGCATCCGGAAAGTATTCACAGCACTTCACTTTTTCCACATTTTGTTATTCCAAAATGGATCAAATTAATTTTTTCCTCAAAATTCTACAAACAATACCCCATAATGACAACGTGAAAGAAGTTTGTTTGAAATTTTTGCAAATTTAAAAATAAATATACTGAATACTACTCTAAAAATAAAAACAAAATAAAAATCACATGTACATAAGTATTCACAGCCTTTACTCAATAATTTGTTGAAGCACCTTTGACACCAATTACAGCCTCAAGTCCTTTTAAGTAGGAGGCTACAAGCTGGGCACATCTATTTTTGGGCAGTTTCTCCCATTTATCTCTGCAGGACCTCTCAAGCTCCATCAGGCTTGATCGATCGGCGGCACAGTGGTGTAGTGGTTAGCACTCTCGCCTAGCAGTAAGAAGGGTCGCTGGTTCGAATCCCAACCACGACACTACCTGCGTGGAGTTTGCATGTTCTCCCTGTGCCTGTGTGGGTTTCCTCTGGGTACTCCGGTTTCCTCCCACAAACCAAAGACATGCAGGTAGGTTAATTGGCTTCTGTGCAAAATTGGCCCTAATAAATGAATGGGGACCTTGGATTGTGGGCTCCTTGAGGGTAGGGAACGATGTGAGTGTGTAATGTACAGGGATAGGGACAATTGTAGACACTCAGGTTGAACTGGATGAACTGGGGTCTACTTTTTTTTTTATTTGTAATTGGAAGAAAGGACCAAACCGGCCACAACAGGTACAAAATCAAAACAATCACAGTGCAGGTACAGGTAACAACAATCCGGGGTACAAGACATAATACAACTGTAGCACAGGTATTCCTTGGTATCTACACTCAACAACGAGCTGTCTAGGCCCGGCCAGGCCTCTCCCTCCTTTTCTTTTTTTTGTGAAAGAATGTAAAAAAGCGCAGGAACTCCAGTAGAGCCCTGAAGTGCCAAGGAAGGCAAAACTAGAGAGAAAGAAAGTGAATAGAGGAGAGAATAGGAGGGGAGAGGGGAGGGAAGGTCCAGGAGTGGCTCGAAGGAAGGAGGTTGGGGGGGGCGGGGGAGGGGGGACCTATGAGCATGGGTGTCCAATATACACAGGTAATGTAAATCATTCAGTCAGCAGTTCAAGATATTATCCATTTCACGGTGGGTGATCTAGGGGCTCCCTAAGGGCCGCCCCTCTTGTGAGTATTTGAATACATTCCAAAGCTGCCATGTCTTGGAGTATAACTCCTGTCTATGTTGGCTCGTCAGGACAAGGTCCTCCATCCTATTAACGTCCTCGACTTTCCTGACCCAGGTATTCAGAGTAGGCGGGAGCAGAGACTTCCAAGCAAGTGGGATGCATGCCTTCGCTGCGTCTACCAAATGTCTTATCAAGGATTTCTTATAAGAGCGTGTGGGTATGTCGCTTGCATGGAGTAGGAAGAACGCCGGTTCATCAGGGATCACATAGTCAGTGAATCTCTGTAGGATTCGACGAACCCCCTCCCAAAAACCTCTAAGTCTGGGGCAGGACCAAAAAATGTGTAGCAAAGTCCCTTTTCCCTCCCGGCAGCGCCAGCATCTGTCGCCGCCGGGAAAAATTTACGCAACACCACCGGAGTTCTATACCATTTCGTGAGGAGTTTATAGTTCGTTTCCTGCACTTTAGTGCAGATTGACAATTTGTGCATAAACAGCACGATTTTCTGCTTCTGAAGATCTGTGAACGTGCAACTCAGTTCCCTTTCCCATTTAATGAGACTCTGAAGCTGATAGCCTTCCGGCGGTACATTCAATAACGTGTAGGTCAAGGATAAAGTATGAGCCACCATCCCCGTCCCCGAGCATAGGTCGTCCATGGGTGTGGGAGATGGGGACGCGGCCCTAGGTGGCGTCAGAGTGTCTAGGAAGTGGCGCAGTTGTGCCGCTCTCAAAAAATCCAGTCGGTATGGGCCAATTGGGTCTGTCAGTTCTGCGGTCGTTCTCCAGCGTCCCACAACACTAAAGTGCGAGGCCAGATAAAACCCCGATTCCCTCAGGGCTCGGTATATTGCATCAGATGCGCTCGGGGGGAAACGTGGGTTGTCCAGAATTGGGCAGAGGGGCGAATTATCGGAAAACAGGGGGGCCTGGGAAGCCAGACGCGCGCACACCCCCACAGTGTTGCCTATGAGCGGGTGGCGCTTGAGGGCCGGCGGCACATCATTGTAGCACCATGGTACAACATTCAGGAGGATCTCGCTCTGGGCTTGCTCCACTTGCGTCCACAGCTTCACCTTCTCAGGACGACACCAGTCAATGAGTCTACCCAGCTGTGCCGCTTTGTAGTATGTGTGCACATCCGGCACCGCCAGACCCCCATATCGTTTTGGTAGTGACAGAATCTTCCCATGAAGCCTGGACTTTTTCCCCGCCCAAAGAAAAGTTAAAAATGCTGACCGTATTTGTGCGAAGTAGGATAGCGGAATGTGTATTGGGAGAGCTTGAAGGAGGTAGAGAAATTTAGGAAGAACCATCATTTTCAGGATGTTACAGCGACCGAACCAAGAATGGAGGCCGCTGTTCCATTTGTGTAACAGGGCTCGGACTCTATGAAGTAGGGGCGGGAAATTGAGTTGAAAAAGTTGGGATATTTTCGGGGGTATATGTGTGCCCAAGTACTTCAGGGCCACCTCTGTCCATTTCAGGTTGAAACATGTTTGTAGGTTAGTCAGTTGGGGGGCGGGTATGCCTATGCCCATGGCTTCCGATTTACTGAGATTTATACAGAAGTTGGAGAGTTTGCCATAAGTTTCAAATTCAGGTAGTAAGGTAGGAAGCAATAGGGATGGATCAGCCAATGTAAACATTAAGTCATCTGCGTAAGCCGAGACTTTGTATTGTGTATTCGCAACCCCGATCCCTACAGGATCTGGCGCCTTTCCCGACTTGGTGGCGCCTAGCGCCAACTGAAGTTCCAGTAACGTAATTGGTTCTTCTAAGTTCTCTATAACGTTGGCCGGTAAGGTGGGCATGAGGGAGGTGGCAATATATCGAGAAGTAGCATTTGGGGGTGGCGGGGGCATGTGTAGATTATAGAGGGAGTCATAGAATGTTCTAAACTCTTGCGAAATTTGTTGTGGCCGGGAGATCTTCTGACCCCCTGCAGAGATTACATATGGTATATAGGAGGCGAGTGTTTGTTCTTTTAGATTACGAGCTAGGGTCCTCCCACACTTATCGCCGGATTCATATATTTTTTTCCGGCATATTTGGAGCATTGCCTTGGCCTTATAATGGAGCAGGTCGGTAATCTGCCTGTGAGCCACATCCAGTTCCCTACCTAATTGCGCTGTAGGAGTGTGTTTATGACACATTTCCAGGTTCTGCACCTTGAGCAGCAACGTTGTCAATTGTGCCGTCCTCTGCTTGTGGAGCCTAGAACCATGTTTAATAAGTACCCCACGGATCACTGCTTTGTGTGCTTCCCATATCACTCCAGGGTTACTCTCGGAATTCAAATTAGTCTGGAAGTAATAGTCTATTTCCCTAATTACATCCGCGAGGATCTCCGGGTCCTGAAGAAGGCTGTCATTTAGCGCCAGGGTGGCCTCTGTGATTTATGAATATCCGTAATGGCGTATCGCAGTGTTATCGGGGCATGATCCGACCAAGTTATTGTTCCTATCGTGACATCCTTAACAGCATGTAAGTGTCTATGGGGGATTAGGAAGTAGTCTATACGCGAATATGTTTGGTGTGGTCTGGAGTAAAAAGTGTAGTCCCTTACCCCGGGATGAAAAAGTCTCCACGTATCAACAAGTTGTGCGGAATGTAAAGATGCAGAAACGCTTTTGCGCATCTCTCGGGAGGTGGAAGAGAGACCCGTAGAGGTATCTTCCGTGAGAGTAAGAGGTATATTAAGATCACCTCCTACTATAAGCTGGCCCTCTGTATATCGAGCAAGGTGAGATGAGGTCTATTTTTGAGAAAGGCGTCCCGTCGGTCATTGGGGGAGTAAATATTCGCCAGGGTCACGACCATCCCTCCCACCTTCCCTTTCAAAAACAAGTACCGCCCTTCCTTGTCAGATTGTACGTCTATAAACGTCCATGGCACTTTGGCCGAGATTAGAATAGATACTCCTCTCGACTTAGCCTCCGTGTACATGGAGTGGTAAACCGTGGGGAAGAACCAATTTTTGAGGAGTGGTAGAGAGTTAGCTCTGAAATGGGTCTCCTGTAACAATACAATGTCCGCTTTCATACGTCTCATATCATGGAGGAGCATCCGTCTCTTCTCTGGGATGTTCAATCCCTTTGAATTTAGGGAGACCACTGTAAGGTCAGCCATGCTTGTGAGTTCTAGGGGAGGGGTTATAGTAGGCCGAAGCCTAGGGGAAAGAAAGTGGATGTAGGAAAGGGAGAGGTAACAGGTAGGCCTTTTGACAGGCCCAAAAAAGAGAGATATGAAAAAGAATTAGGCCGCGTACACACGGGCGGACTGTTCGCCCAACCTTGTCCGCTGAACAGTGTTTGGGCGGACAGTCCGCTCGTGTGTGGGGCTTCAGCGGACAGTTGGACGAACAAGGTCTTACGGAAATTCCGAAAAACTGTCCGCTGAAACAAGGTTTCAGCGGACTGTTCGCTCGTGTGTAGGCTTGTTCGGCCAACTAAGTCTCGCGCATGCTCAGAAAGGATTTCCACGTCGGAAGGTTGCATTGCAGTGTATTGGACGTCGAAATTTTCGATCCGTCGTGCGTGCCGAAACGTCATCGCGCACGGTTTCAGCAAACTGTTCGTCCGTCGTGTGTGGCCATGTCCGTCCATGCTAAGTTTGAGCGGACTGTTCGCTCAAACTGTTGGACGGACAAAGTTGGGCGAACAGTCCGCGCGTGTGTACGCGGCCTTAGGGCGCAGTCACAAGAGAGAACTGCGCAAAGGGACAGC
Organism: Lithobates pipiens; assembly: GCF_037356315.1. Lineage (NCBI taxonomy): Eukaryota > Metazoa > Chordata > Amphibia > Anura > Ranidae > Lithobates > Lithobates pipiens. The sequence goes on along the minus strand of NW_027507758.1, from coordinate 193,152,570 downwards.
TAATGGTGCTGAATACAGCTAAAGCGCTCCCCAGTGAGACATCGGGAATTGAGCACGGTCCTAAGTGGGGTAGTGGTTGAACAGGGCCGAGAAGCGTGTCCCCCGGTCCCACCCACCACCACCGGCAATCCAGCATATAACAAAAACATACATCGGCAAGAACATCAAATCACATATTGGGAGCAGTATAAAGCATATAACAATGTGATGGTTAATCACGGGGAGTGGAAACATTGGTTCATCAAATCCTAGCTCAACTATAGAAGAGAAAATAACCTGGGAAAAAGAAGCAGTGCTAGGTATTCATTTGTCTAACAGCCTACCCTCTACTCTACTCCCTGGCATAAAACACAACTTCGTGTCCCCCCAATGCCCTCAACACAATACCAAACCTCTCCACCGCCTGTAGGGGCACTCCCGCCCCCCAGCACAGTGGGGGTACCCAGAGCCCCCCAGACCGTAGGGTATAACAGCCCCCACCCAGCAAAACATCCCCCCCCAAAGAGGAGAAAATAACCACATCCCTCTGTCTAAGATAATCCAGCACCTAAGGCAGTGTATAGAATATCCAATGTGGGGCACAGAGCAGAGCCTGCACCCACGAGCATTCCGGGGAGGTAATCCCCACGCGGTAAATGCGTCTCCGCCCGGGATCCCAGCATTCAGGGGGGAGTGCAGGCCGTTCAGCAGATGGCAACGTACAGTCATAGAACCTGGTGCGATACCTGTGGCCTGCAACCCTCCTCCCCCCACTCTCAACAAAGTCAGCTGCCATGTCCAGCCATCTCCAGGGCATCCACCGTCCCGTTGCCATGTAGGGATTATGAAAGAAAAAGTCCCCCCACAGCATGTCAAAGTACCTCGTTCCTCCGTAGAAAAAGAGTCACTGCGGGGGTCAGGAGAGGATATAACAATATAACAGAGCGGGGGGGGGGAAAGTCCGCCGGTACAGATGGGGGTAAAGAAAAAGCCGGGCCATGGAGGGCAAGGAAGTCACAAAACCGCTGGGTAAACATATAGAGGACAGTTGGGGAGGCCCAAGATAAGTCAGGGCTCAGGCAGCAGAACAAGGGAGCTACTCACGGTATGGAGGGTCCTCCCGCTGGGCCATCCTAGGTCTCCGTCTGCTGCGTTGCAATCTGGGCTGTAACGAGCCTCTGTATGCAGAAGGTCCGGATCTACCTGTCGGGCGAGGGAGCAGGTGTAACCAGTCAGGTACAGGGATCTGTTCCGCTTCAAGGAACCTGAACAGGCCGGGCAGGTCAGCTGGGGTGTACATGTTCCCTTCCCTCCGGAAGGTGACAGCAAGCGGGTATCCCCAGCGATAGGTGCATCCCTTCGCCTTCGCCAACTCCAGGATGGGGCGTAGTAGGGCCCTACGTTTCAGCGTTGCCCTGGAAAGATCCGGGAGTATGGTAATGGCTGCTCCATTTAGATCAACTTCTCCCTGCTCCCATGCTCTTCTCAGTATTTCGTCTTTTTGTGGTTAGCAAGGCAGTTTGCAGAGAACATCCTGCTGACGTTCCGGGTCAGCATTTCTAGGTCCCAGAGTTCGGTGGAGACGCTCCACCTCCACAACACCCGCAGGGTCCTCCAGGAGGGTACGAAAAACTTCCTGCACAGCGGCCTCCATAGTTTCCCCCTCGAGAGATTCGGGCACACCCCGGAGTCGCAGGTTGTTCCTGCGGCTCCGGTCTTTGACGTCCTCCAGATGGAGCTGGAGGGCAATAGCGGTGTCGCGGTGTTGGTCTCTGGATCTTTCTAAGTCCGCTACTCGGTGCTCCAATGTGGAAAAGGAGGCCTCCCCCGCAGACACTCTTTCCGTCAAGGCGGACACATCTTCCCTCACCTCCTGGATATCGCTGCGGTGCGTCTCCTCGAGATGCAGGATAAGCGCCTCAATGTCAGTCCTGGTGGGGAGGGCCTGTATCAAGGACCGGAGGTCCTGCTCAACCCGGTCCGACCCCCGGGAGCCCCCAGTACATCCATGGGTGCTGGTGTTGACGGCAGAGTGTCCGCGGCTTGGTGCCGATCCGCTGGTGTGTCCCGACTTTCAGGCCGCGCTTGTGGTGCGCCAAGTCCGCACCTGTGGACCGTCTTTGCTTGGGGTTAAAATAGCGTCGTAATCGCTCCGGCAGGAGTCCCGGTACGGTCTCCTTTAGCAGCAGCCCTTGTCCTGCATCCTCCGGGTGAGTGCATGCTGATTTAGTAGCGGAATACCATGGGTGGAAGGCCGGGGGCCGGGAGCTTACAAAAAATGCGACTTCACTCCGCCATGTCCAGGCCACGCCCCTGGGGTATTTATTCAACCTTACTAACTATGAAACTATGATGGGGATCGTCGTGCACAATCAGATCTCTCCAGAGATGTTCAGTCGGGTTCAAGTCTGGGCTCTGGCTAGGCCACTCAAGAACATTCACATAGTTGTCCCATAGACACTCCTTTGTTATCTTGGTTGTGTGCTTAGGGTCGTTGTCCTGTTGGAAGATGAACCTTGTTATACCTGAAGGGTTCCACATGTACTGCCACTTTAAGGCTGGCTCCACCCAGGAGTGATGCCAAGGGTCAAGGGGTATAGTAGCCATCTTGGACACATGTAAGCAGCCTAATAAGATGTACTGTCCTGAGATGCATGTTGCAGTGTACACTGAGTACTGGAAATAAACTTCCATTGTTCCAGACCAGAGTCTTGTGTCTCTCACAACACAGAGGATATAACAGTGTCGACGAGGATGGGATTTACAAAGTGTCTATCAGTCTGAGAGAGAGACAAAGACCTTGTGGATTGTTACCTGGATAAAAGCAATCACAGATCCCAGCAGGAAAATGTCATTGATTGGGACATTAAGTGAATTTGATGGAGAACAGACATCCTGGAGTTCCTGGGTGGAGAGACTGGAACAGTATTTCAGTGCAAATGGCATCCCAGGTGAAAGGCAAGTAGCAGTATTTCTGACAGTGGTCGGTGCTCAGACATATGACACTCTCAGGGATCTCCTTTTTCCTGTAAAACCAGCAACTAAGACATTGGCAGAGCTCCTGACACTGTTAGAGGGTCACTTCCAGCCTAAACCACTAGAGATTGCAGAAAGATTTCGTTTTTATCAGAGGCAGCAGCAGCCGGGTGAAGAAATTAAAGCTTATGTGCTCGCCCTTCGCAGACTAGCCTCTACCTGTTCTTTTGGGGAGTACCTACCTACTGCACTGAGAGATAAGTTTGTCATGGGACTGAATTGTGACTCTAGCCAAAAGAGACTGTTAACAGAGAAAGACCTTACCCTTGCAAAGGCAATTGATATAGCTTCAATGATGGAAATGGATGTGAAAGATACAGAGGAATTGAACCCCCAGGGCAGAAGAGTAGAGGTGAAACAAGAAGTTTTCAGAACAGCAGTCAAGCCCACAGTTGCAAACTGGAAATACAGACCTCCACCAAGCCGGGGGTCAGCTTGCTACCGTTGTGGGAATACAGACCATGATCACAAAGTCTGCAGGTTTAAGGATCAGACCTGTCATAATTGTGGTAAAACAGGACATCTGAAACGAGTTTGCCGGAGCAAGAAGGTGCGAGATAAACAACCTCTGAACCCCAAGACAAAGACCTATATGGTGGGAAGATATACATCATCATTTGAGTCAGAGGATGAGGAAGTGCTCCACAGTTTAGACATACATAATATGCATTCAGCACCCTCTGCAATGACTGTAGAGGTAACCATTGAGGGAAAGAAACTAAAGATGGATGTAGACACAGGAGCAGCAGTTTCAGTTATCATTTAGAAACAATGGAGACAACTTCAGACCCGAACAACTGTCCGCCCAACGCCAATCAAACTGCAGACATACTCGAAGCAGATACTCCACCCACTGGGTTATGCAAAAGTGCAGGTATTGTACAAGGGTCAGACAAAGAGACTGCCATTATATATACTAGAAAATGGGGGACCCCCTCTCTTTGGGAGAGACTGGATTGCTCACTTTGGTATGCCAGACATCACCATAAATCCCTGTAACACTGTGACAATTCCATTAGGAGATAATGAGGGATGGGTGGTGTCCCTGAAGCAGCGGTTCCCAAAGATCTTTGATGACCAGTTGGGGAAAATAAAGCATGACTGTGTGAGACTCAAGCTGAAACCCAACGCCCAGCCTAAGTTCTTCAAAGCTCGCACAGTACCTTTCGCACTCCGAGCAGGAGTGGAAGCAGAACTAAGTCGGCTGGAGGAACAAGGTGTCATCTCAAAGGTAGAGCACAGCGAGTGGGCATCACCTGTTGTACCAGTGAAGAAAGCGAATGGGGACTTGCGCATTTGTGGCGATTTCCGCATGGCACTGGACTCCCAACTGGAAATAGACCAGTACCCTCTACCCAGAGTAGATGACATTTTTGCCTCTCTTGCAGGGGGTCAAAAGTTCACCAAGCTTGATCTCAAACAAGCATATTTACAGTTTGAGGTCCATCCTTCTTCCCGCAAGTTTCTGACCATCAAAACCCACAAGGGACTGTATGAGTACAATCGGATGGTGTTTGGTGTAGCCTCTGCCCCAGCCATTTGGCAACGGAAGATGGATGAGATTTTGGCGGACATTCCTTTCACTCAGTGCCTGTTAGATGACATGCTCATCACGGGACGGACGGACCAGGAACACAAGCAAAACGTGGAGCTTGTGTTGGAAAGACTCCAAGAGCAGGGTCTGAAAGTGAACTTAGCAAAATGCCAATTCATGGTGCCGAAATTGGAGTTTTGTGGCCACCTTGTGGATGCAGACGGTATACACACCACAGAAGCCAAGGTTGATGCCTTAGTCAAAGCTCCTGCCCCAACCAATGTCCAGCAGCTGCGATCATACCTTGGCTTGCTGAACTATTACCACAAATTTCTGCCAGATCTGGCACACACCTTGTTTCCGTTGAACAAGCTTTTGGAGAAACACTCCAGATGGGACTGGTCGGCTGCATGCCAACGCGCTTTTGAAGTCTCTAAGCGGAAGCTGTTGGCGTCACGCATGCTTGTTCACTATGACCTCCAGAAGCCTCTGACCTTGGCTTGTGATGCCTCACCCTATGGTCTGGGGGCTGTACTGTCTCACATTTTACCTGATGGGTCAGAAAAACCAGTGGCATTTGCCTCCAGGTCTTTGACAAAAGCAGAAAGCAATTACTCTCACATTGACAAAGAGGCTCTTGCGCTGATATGGGCAATTAAGAAGTTTCATCTTTACCTGTATGGTAGGGAATTCACCATACTGACAGACCATAAACCACTCCTTCAGATCTTTAGCCCTGACAAAGGCATCTCTCAGACTACTGCGGCCCGCCTCCAACGCTATGCCCTGTTCTTGGGAGCGTACAGTTATAAAATCCAGTATCGCGGTCATGATGCTAATGCGGACGCAATGTCCCGACTGACAGGGAGGTCAATGGACTCCTCTCCACCGGTCAAGAGTTGTCGTTACACCAGCCTGTCCTTCTTGTCTTCTGGGGAGATAGCAGCCCATACAGCCAAGGATACCTTTCTGAAAACAATACTCTCCTGGATACGGTCCGGTTGGCCTGCAACCGTCACACAGGATTATGAACCTTATTTCCGTAGGCGTATGGAATTAACTGTGGCTGGTAACTGTGTTTTATGGGGAGACCGAGTGATCATTCCACAGACCCTCCGGAGACACATTCTGGACTTGCTACATACTGGTCATCCCGGGGGCACACGTATGAAACAAAAGGCCCGAGGCTATGTGTGGTGGCCAAACTTAGACTCGGATATCACAACATATGTGAATGCTTGTGCTGGATGTGCACAAACTGCAAGAGACCCTCCTCGAGGGTGCGTCCAGCCCTGGACTTGGCCCACGGTTCCTTGGTTTCGACTACACTTGGACTTTGCAGGTCCGATCAGAGGACACACCTTCTTGATCATAGTGGACGCCCATTCAAAGTGGCCTGAGGTAATTCCTGTTACTCAGCCAACAACTAAGGCAACAGTTTCCATACTGTTACATCTCGCTGCTACATTTGGATACCCCAGAGAAATCGTCACAGACAACGGTGCACAATTCACCAGTCAGGAGTTTCAGCGTTTCTTGACTGCCCACAACATCAAGCACAAGTTGACCGCACCTTACCACCCAGCTACAAATGGTCAAGCAGAGCGGTTTGTGCAGACTTTTAAACGCTATTTCAAAGCTACAGTGGCTACAAGTAAACAGCAGTCCCTGTCACCCCAGCAGCTGGACTCCTTCCTTTCTGCTTACAGAAACACACCACATGCTGAGATCCAGAGCACTCTGGAGCAGGTTTTCATCAAGGATGTCTCTGTACATTGCTGCAATAATCCTTGATCCTGACTAATCTCCCAGTTCCTGCCACTGAAATACACCCCCACAGCATGATGCTGCCACCACCATGCTTCACTGTAGGGATGGTATTGGCTGGCTGATGAGTGGTGCCTGGTTTCCTCCAGACAAGACGCTTGCCATTCAGGCCAAAGAGTACAATCTTTTTTTCAAGCCAGAGAATTTTGTTTTTCATGGTCTGAGAGTCCTTCAGGTGCCTTTTGGCAAACTCCAGGTGGGCTGTCGTGTCTTTTAGAGTGGTTTCCATCTGGCCATTCTACGATACAGGCCTGATTGGTGGAGTGCTGCAGAGATGGTTGTTCATCTTGAAGGTTCTCCTCCCTCCACAGAGAAAATAAAGCCCTTCTTCCCCAATTGTTCAGTTTGGCCAGGCAGCCTGTTCTAGAAAGAGTCCTGGTGTTCTTCCATTTACAGCTGATAGAGGCCACTGTGCTCCATCAAAAGTTCATTGAAGGTCCCAACCTTCAATGCTGCAGAAATTTTTCAGTACCCTTTCCTCAGATTTGTGCATCGATACAATCCTGTCTCAGAGGTCTACAGACAATCTCTTGGACTTCATGGCTTGGATTGTGCTCTGACATGCTCTGTTTGTGGGACCTTATATAGACAGGTGTGTGCCTTTCCAAATCATGTCCAATCAACTGAATTTACCACAGGTGGACTCCAGTCAAGTTGTAGAAACATCTCAAGGATGTTCAGTGGACACAGGATGCACCTGAGCTAAATGTTGAGTGTCATTGCAAATGCTGTGAATAGAGCCATGGCCAAAAGGTTTGAGAATGACACAAATATTAATTTTCACAAAGTCTGATGCCTTAGTTTTTATCGTGGCAATTTGCATATACTTCAGAATGTTATGAAGAGTGATCAGATGAATTGCAATTAATTGCGAAGTCCCTCTTTGCCGTGAAAATTAATTTAATCCCCAAAAAACATTTCCACTGCATTTGTGAAGAAGGCTTCAGGACACCCAAGAAAGTCCAGCAAATGTCAGGGCCGTCTTATATAGTTGATTCAGCTGTAGGATCAGGGCACCACCAGTGCAGAGCTTGCTCGGGAAAGAGCAGGCATCTGCATGCACAGTGAGGCGAAGACTTTTGGAAGATGGCCTGGTATCGAGAAGGGCATCAAAGAAGGTGGAGGAAAAACATCAGAGACAGACTGATATTCTGCAAAAGGTACAGGGATTGGAGTGCTGAGGACTGTGGTAAAGTAATTTTCTCTGATGAATCCCCTTTCCAATTGTTTGGGGCATCCAGAAAAAAACCTTGTCTAGAGAAGAAAAGTTAAGCGCTACCATCAGTCCTGTGTCATGCCAACAGTAAAGCATCCTGAGACCATTCATGTGTGGGGTTGCTTCTTAGCCAAGGGAATGGGCTCACTCACAATTTTGCCTAGGAACACAGGAATGGTACAAAAACATCCTCCGATAGCAACTTCTCCCAACCATTCCACAGTTTGGTGCCTCATACACACGGTTCGATTGTTGTACGACCGAGCATCTGATTTTTGTGCAGGATTTTGTCTAGCATATTACCTGCAAATTGTCGTTTGACAAACACGAATGTAGTGACGTACTATGGATGCATAAAGAGGAAGTTAATTTCTCAAGCGCCACCCTTTGGGCCCCTTCTGCTAATTTCATGTTAGTAGAAGTTTGGTGAGCTTTGATTCACACTTTTTTGTTAAGTTATTTTTATTTGGATGGCAGATAGCATCTCCAATTTAATTTATGTTGTTTTTTTTTCCTGCGCAATAAACAAATTGTGTAGAATAATACTTGGCTATGTGTTTTTCTTCAAATGTTTGGGAGAAGGCAGTTACATTAAAATCAACACAATGGAAAAATAACAAGTGACACCAACATAGTTGTATCTTTGATCTTAAAAACTCAGGGATAATGGTGTTGTGGTAACGTCCCTAAAAAAATCAAACAACCATAATATTAATATTATTTATATCACTACAAAACAAATGCCTTTTAAAATACATTTGGCATAACTACATCAGTATCCCCAGCAAAGCAGCTTCATTATTATCCCATTAAAAATTTTGACATTTCATCAAATGCCGTGTCACAAATGTTAATTCTAGATTACGAACAGTAGTTTACAAGACCAAACTCTTCCGGGTCGTTCCTTGATTCTAATCATGCGTGTTTGTACTTTCATCTTTTGTGTTACGATTTCTGTACTGACCATCCGAAAATCAGATGTTGATTTCACATACGACAAAAATTTCATAGCCTGCACATCCAGCTTTTTTCTGACGAAAAAGCTAAATCGGCTGTTGAAATCACCGTACTAACGATCTGAAAATCCCCAGACAGCTCGTCTTATGAATTTTCCCCATTTGATTTTCGTATTGTGTGTACAGGCCTTTAAGCCTTAAGCAGGCCTTAAGCCGATTTAGCTTTTCCGTCAGACAAAAGCTGGATGTGCAGGCTAGAAATTTTTTGTCGGATGTAAACTTCAATGTCCGATTTTCGTTTAATCAGAACGGTTTTCATATGGAAAAAACTGTAAGAGCAAGACTACGCATGCTCAGAAACTAAAGAATGCGCACAAAACCATTCAACACATTATGTCACATATTGTGACATACGAAAATTTTTGTATTGTAAGTAACTTCTTCACTTTCAACATGAAACTAGCATGCCAAAAAAAACGGACGTTCAGTCGTCCGAAAATCTAAGTGTGTGTACGAGACTTAAGTGGCTTGGGCAACATCTACATTTTAGGTCCATTGCCAGGAAACTCCCCAGACCTTAATCCCATTGAGGACTTCTGGTCAATCCTCAAGAGGTCCGGTGCATCTCCATTCATCGCTTCAAGTCCAATTTCAGCCCAAAATTTTGGCTGAATTTGGAACTGAAAGGGACCAAATGACGCACAGGACTCCTGTGCAGTTCAAGCCGGAGCTGCTTCAGAGATGTGTGAACCGACTCCATAGAGAGCCTGTCACAATCTCCTGCTATGCAAATTGGATGCGGGGAAACCTAATATAGTGTGAACCCAGCCTGAAGCAGCAGAAAATGTATATTAGTGTCATTGGCCATGGCTGTACATGTGATTTTTTGTTTATTTTTAATAAATTTGCAAAGATTTTAAACAAATTTCTTTCACATTGACATTATGGGATATTGTTTATAGAAATTTGAGGAAAATATAGAATTTAATCCATTTAAGGTGGAACACAACAAAATGTGGAAAAAGTGAGGCGCTGTGAATACTTTCCTGATGCACTGTATCTGTATACAGTACATCTGGAAAGTATTCACAGCGCTTCACTTTTTCCACATTTTGTTATGTTACAGCCTAAATGGATTAAATCCATTATTTTCCACAAAATTCTATAAACAATATCCCATAATGTCAATGTGAAAGAAGTTTGCTTAAAATCTTTGCAAATTTATTAAAAATGAAAAACAAAAAAAACACAGGTTTTCTATTAGTTTTAATTTTTTTCTGTTAGTTGAACTAGAAGAATTTGCATTTTTTTTTATCAACCTATGAACAAAATGGCTGGAGTTAGCCTTTAAGTGTAATTTGTACCTCATATAATGTGGCTCAATACATGGCTTAGCTATTATTTAGAGGAACTTGCTTGCATCTGTAAAGGTGGGGGAGGACACTGTTCGACTACTAAGTCTTCCAATGCCAGATGCTGTTGGGTTCTCTGGGAAACTGGGCAGCTGTTAAAAAGGCCACCTCAGCAGTATTCCTCAGTCACAGAGTCATCATGGAGGCAAGAAATGTCTTCTGTTTTGTGCTGTGCTTTCTTGTGCCGTGGAGTGTTGTCAAAGCACGACCAGATGAGAAAGGGACATCTATTAAGAACAACTTTCCTACCAATGCATTTCATAATAAGACAATCATCACTGACCACCAGTAAGTTTGACAATAAGGGGAGATCCGTATGTAAACCATTTCTGTACAAAGATGTCGCAGTTGGCTGCTCGGGATTCCGGGCACAGGGGTTACAAATACACTGTAAACTTGTCGCAGAGACCTTGCTAAAAGATGGGTGAGCTTGATTCTTGTCTAGTTTTGTCTCTCATTTATTTGATACATTTATTGATAAGCTATTTCAAATTCATTTTTGTTTACAATTCAGCAAATTATAGCTATACAACTGAATATTGGAGATGTTGGCATTTTAGAAGTCATACGGCCTTTTATAGAACAACACACACACACACACACACACACACACACATTTATGGTTTGCAATTCCTAATACTTGATAGTAGCAGCTTTGGTTGTAATTACATTGTAGCATTTGTTGGTACACCTCTGGTTCCACCAATTTTTGCCTATTCTCAGAAAATTGCTTTTTCTCTGTCAGATTTGTGGGGACTTGGGATGAGCAGTTCTTAAGCATTGACGCATTGGGGGAGATTTGCTAAAGCTGGAGCAAATAGAATCTAGTGCAGCTGTGCATAGCAACCAGTCAGCTTCTAGGTTTTATTGTCAAAGCTGAAGTTAGAAGCTGGTTACTATGCACAGCTTCACTAGATTCTATTCTATTCTGTGTGCTCCAGTTTTAGTAAATCTCCCCCCATTTTGTCACTTCGATTGAAGTTTGGACTTTGAATAGCAAAACCAGACTTTGTTAAAAGCAAACCTGAACATATGTATGCGAGGTTACAATTTCCAACCTCACCTTCTGAAGATACTATTTCCCTGGCTGTTTGCAGAAATATATTTAAGGGTTGTAAAGCAATATTTGAAATTGATTTCATACATTAGTTATTTGTATGCAATAATAATTGCTATATTAGTAAAGTACTGGGGTCATTCCTACATAAATGTCCCAATTACCAGAATATCATTACTGTGAAAAAAAAAATATTTTCATATGTAAAGTCCATAAAAATATGGATGAGTGAGTTTGGGGTGGAGAAACTTCACTGACCTGCATAGAGTCCTAACCTCAATCCAATAGAATATTTTTGGGATGAATTAGAGTGTAGGCTGCAAGCCAGGCATTCTCGTCCAACATCAGTGCCTGACCTCACAAATGCACTTCTGGAAGAATGGTCAAAAATTCCCATAGACACACTCCTAAACCTTGTGGACAGCCTTCCCCAAAAAAATGTAAGCTGTTTAGCTACAAAGGTCAGGCCTACTCAATATTGAATCCTACGGACTAAGACTGGAATGCCATTAAATTTCATGTGGGTGTAAAGGCAGGCGTCTGGCAATATAGTGTGTGTGTGTGTGTATATATATATATATATATATATATATATATATATATATATACTGCAACAAGGAGGCACTTCTGTGGCATTGCATATATAGGCACTTGTGTTTGTGCTGGAGGACTGCTCCATAGCAACATAGGGACCGAGCTGTCACTAGGTCTTCTGGTCTTGTACTAACAATAGTAAGCCAAGAGGGCTGGCACCATATCGCATGATAATGTTGATTGACTATCATAGTGCTAACTACCTGTAAAACCCTCTAAGGCTGGGTTCATGCCGCAGCACAGAGCGGCTCACAGCAGGGGTCAACTGCGTCCCCAGGGTCTGATTTCAGCCTGAATTTTGAGCTGAATTTGGATCTGAAATGGACCAGAAGGGACTGGTTCACAGGACTCCTGTCCAATTCGCACCGGAGACGCTTTGGATATGTGTGAACTGGCTCCATTGAGAGCTGGTCACAATCTCCTGACATGAGAATTGAATGCGGAGAAACACACATCCAATTCGCACTAGTGGGAACACAGCCGAAATGGTTAAAAAGATACATTGAGGGGCATTTACCAAAGCTGGAACACACAGAATCTGGAACAGCTGTGCATAGTAACCAAAAAGCTTCTAACTTTAGCTTGTTCAGTTAAGCTTTGAAATTGAAAGCTAAATGTTGATTGGTTGCCATCTAGATTTTGGCTGCACCAGGCTGAAGCTGGCTATAGATGGTTGATTTTTTTTTCTGTTTAGTCAGGGGGCTGAATGAAAAAATGGAACATATTCCTCCATCTACATAATGCCGCGTACACACGATCAAACAATCCGGTGGAAAAGTCCGGCAAACTCAAGTCCGCCAAACAATCCCCCCGTGTGTAGCCTCCGGCATACTTTTTTGACCCGAAAGTACGGCGGACTTAGAATGCCGTGTTGCACACCAATCTATCCGTCGGACTCGCATTTCGGCGAACAATCCGGCCGTGTGTGTGCCAGTCCGCCGTACTTTTGAAATGAGTGGACTTTTCCCGCCCGGAGAAAAGTCCGCTAATTTTGAGCGGGTCTCCAGGTAGGCGGGGCCCGCGAAGGAGACGCCCCGCCGCCTGGTATGGACTTAAAGGAGAGGCCGGCGACGAGGAAGAAAGCCGGACTCCTCCGCTAGCAAAAGAGCTACAAGAAGATAGTGGAGGAGTCCGGCGAGAAGACCCCCGAAGACGGAAGACCCCCGGAGCTGTGCAATAAAGTATTTTATCTCGTGTGTTGTGGTTTTTTTTGCACTTTTATTTTACAGGTGAATGGGTAGGGGTACATTGTACCCCATACTCATTCACATAGGGTGGGGGGGCGGTATCCGGGGGCCCCCTTATTAAAGGGGGCTCCCGGATTCCGATAAGCCCCCCGCCCGCAGACCCCGACAACCAACGGCCAGGGTTGTCGGGAAGAGGCCCTTGTCCTCATCAACATGGGGACAAGGTGCTTTGGGGTGGGGGGGGCCACGCGCCCCCCCCTTCCCCAAGGCACCCCCCATGTATGGGGCACGGTACGGCCTGGTACGGCTCAGGAGGGGGGGGCGCTCGCTCGCTCCCCTTTCCTGGCCGGCGGGGGAGCGTGCTCGGACAAGGATCTGTTGTGGACTTCGGGGGGACACCCACGCCGATTTTTTTCGGCGTTGGGGTTCCCCTTTAAGTCCATACCAGGCGGCGGGGCCAGCGACGTCTCCTTCGCGGGCCCCGCCTACCTGGAGACGCGCTCGAAATGAGCGGACTTTCCTCCGCGTGTGTGGGCGAGTCCGTTCATTTAGAAAGTACGGCGGACTTAGTATGCCGTATTAGTCCGCTGAAAAAGTGCCGTGTGTGGGTAAGTAGCCCGTACGGAAATATAGACGGACGGTCTGGCGGAAGTCCGCCAGACTAAGTACGTCGGACAGACGGCTACGTGTGTACGCGGCTTAAGCGAGGCATACCCTCCTCACTTATGTACAAGCAACAAATAATTTACACACATGTGGTATCACCACAAACATCAGGAGAAGGGTTTTTCTTAGTGGTAGGTCATGGTAATAACATAAAAATATACAGTTACATAAAAAAAAAAAAATTTGACTACTGTCAGAAGCAGCAGAAATTGTGACCCTCTAATAGTCAAGCTGACTTGTTTACCTCTTCAACCCAATTGTCTGTTCTTCCACCTCTAAAACAAGATGTTGTGGTGCAGGATATAATATTCCATGGTTGTCCATCTTACCTCATTACTAGACTGATTCTTCAGAGGGAAAGTTAGCCAGCCCTGGCTGTACCTCTAAAATGATCTCTAGACTTATGTGATCCAGCACACCAAGCACTGATTAAGTTTACAACAGAGCTGGGGTGAGCTTTGTTCCACGTGTGGCTGCTGCTGTGCCAATTCTTACCTTTATTAATTCCTGAATATTTTACGGATTGGCCTGGATATTGGGCTGAGCATCAGCTCTATTAAAGTGCAGGTCTCTGGAATCTTGACTTTAGACAATGTCAGATAGTTGAAACATTCCTTAGTCTTCAAATTCTTTAAAGAGGTTCTGCTTCTTAGACCTCAGAGAAAACCAAGACTACTAACATGGGATTTACCACTTGTGCTGGACTTCCTTGTCAGCTCCAGATTTGATAACTCTTAATCCAGTTTGATTAAGGATTTATCCATCCTTCTTTTTGCCATCACCTCAGCCAAAACAGTTCCCAACAGTTTTTACCTTCTATCTAGCCTGGGAAGTTTTTTTTCCATGCAGGGATCCAATGCAAAAGTGGCTTCAATGTTTCACAAGACCCAATAGATTATTTTTCCTACGTTCAGGATGACTGAGAATGATCATACTCCTAGCCAATCACTACATGGGCCCTGTTGGCTGTCCAACTGACTTATAAGGCAAAAGGCCTGGCTCCTCCTGAGGTGGTGACAACACACTCAGCCAGAAGTTTTTCATCTTAATTGGTGCCAGAAGTAATTTATAAGGAGATGATGTGGTCCTTCATTAATATCATTTTGGCTCACAATATCACATCATTTTTATCCTGTTAAGTTTTAATTGCAGCTATTTGCTGACAGAAACTTTAAAGCCAAAAATTTACTTTCAGCCTTTTCCTACCCTTGATTGTGGGGAGTTATTCTGTATGCTGCCATGGTGTTAGTAAGGAAAATGTTAAAGTCATTATCAAATACTTACAATAATATTCCTTTCCTGATTTAACCGCTTCAGCCCCGGGTAGGATTTGCCCCCTAATGACTTGGAAATGCTCCCGCACGAGTGCCCCCATGGAATGCGGCTCTCTGTTGGGACACTCGATGCAGAGGAGGGGCCTGGAGAACTGCCAGGGGAACCCAGAAAAGGAGGATTGGGGCTGCTCTGTACAAAACCTTTGAACAGAGGAGGCAAGTATAACATGTTTGTTATTTAAAAAAAAAAAAAAAACCCTTTACAATTATTTTAACTTCGTGGAACCAAATCATATGCTGCCATGGTGTTGAACTGGGAAAGGAAAATTATACTACATGATATGGAATTTTTTTTTAGCTGCTGCTCCCACTGCCCCTCAGGGTCTGGCATTGCAGTCTATAGCTCTCCCCCTCCCCTTCCTGCACCCCAGACACAATTTCTACCTTGAAACTATGCATGTGAAGTTAATGGACTAATGAGGAGTTTTAGTGAGGTCTATCTTAAATCATGTCTTGCAGTTTTGAGAGAGACAATGTCTTATTGTGGTTAATGGAATATTTAAACCTTTGTAAAGTAGACAGCTATCCTGTATTCTGTGAACATTGGATTTTCCTGAGTAATATACATCCTTGCAAACGTCTGTTATTTTCAAGATAATTTCCCCTTGAGCATACTGCTTCCTGTTGTACTACAAGCTGAAGCCTGCGTGAACAAGGCCGTCGAAACCTTTCATATATAAGCTACCTAACTGCTCATGTTGCTCTTTATTCAAATTCCTTCTATTGCTCTCCTACGAAATTTCAATAATTCAACATAATTTCCTCATAAGCAATAATGGATACATTACTTTTTTGTTTCACCAACTCTGTCATCAGTATCTAGATTGTGAAAGCTGAGGGCAATAATGATCCTTTATATCTCTTTGAATATATCCCATTTACAATATACTTTTTCTTCTGCCATGGATGAAAAAAAAAAAGAGATTTTATGACTTATAGCTACAAGGCAGGCAGGGCATTAGAAACTCATTGCTTTTCCTTGGTGACTGAATTATTTTTAATGATGTACGAATTAATACTAATGATAATCTACTCTGTACCTGTCTAGTCATTTAGAAGATGAGTTAAGGCACGAGATGGGAGAAGTTGATTTAGATAAAGCCTCAGAAGATGAACTTGAATTCTATTACTTCACGTAAGTGTGATTTATTGTTATAAGTGATACTAAAGGCATTGGCAATGTTACATGAATAGGAATGGATTTTTTTAAAAATGCATGTAATGGTATCTAAGCACTTAAAAAGCAATCAGATATTACATACATACAGTATCTGGTTTAACTAGTAACGGTCACATTAAAATAGACTTGTTCTCTACAGTTAAAGGCATTTTGCTACTTGGCTTCCTCAGCTCACATGAACATCAGAAACATACCCCAGCATTTATAACCACATAGGTAACGGTTACCTCAATCCAGTCATCATGGTCTAGAGTACCACAACATTTGAGTTTATCTTGCTGCATGGCTAATAATACCTGCACCTTCTGACAAGTTTTGTACACTTTCACTTTATCATTCCCAGCAAGAGTCCTGTCATAGGTTGAACTAGATGGACTTATGTCTTTTTCAAAACTAACTGTGTTGGCCCAACTTCTTCTGAATTAGAAAGAATCAATAGCCTCAGGTACAGAAAAATTGTTATTTTCACCCTACATACCTTAACAAAATCAGTGTTTTCACTAGGCCAGTACATAACACTTTTTCTTTTAACCATTCCTTGGTGTGATTAAGATAATTATTGTGTTACATAGTAGGTGAGGTTGAAATAAAAGACACAAGTCCATCAATTCCAACCTGTGTGTGTGTGTGTGTGTGTGTGTGTGTGTGTTTATGTCAGTATTACATTGTATATCCCTGTATGTTGTGGTTGTTCAGGTGCCTAATAGTTTTTTGAAATTATCAATGCTCCCCGCTGAAACCACCGCCTGTGGAAGAGAATTCCACATCCGTCTTACAGTAAAGAACCCTCTATGCAGTTTAAGGTTAAACCGCTTCTCATCTAGTTTTAGTGAATGGCCACGTGTTTTTTTTAATTCCCTTTCGCGGAAAAGTTTTATTAAAATTGTTAAAATATTTATTTCTGGTTCAACTTTTTTGATAGATGGCCTCACATTCTCGTTCAGCACACTACATTATGATGGCAAATTCCTAGCTGATATGATTGCAAGCTACCCAGGCCCTGAAACAGCAAACTATAACATTCCCACCATTAGGCTTCCCAGTTGGTATGAGGTTCTTCTGTCTAATAATGTGACCAAACTACTATCTTTGATTCATCAGTCCACTGGCAAGGACCTCCAATTAAAAAAAACAAAAAAAACACTTGGGCACCTTAGCAAACGCAATATACAATGACACACACACACACACGTTGAACAAGATGGACTTATTAAACCTTATTAACCACTTCAATACCAGGCACTTATACACCTTCCTGCCAATGACCAGTTTTGAGCTTTCAGTGCTGTCGCACTTTGAATGACAATTGCGCTGTTATGCTACACTGTACCCAAACTAAATTTTTATCATTTTGTTCCCACAAATTGAGCTTTCTTTTGGTGGTATTTGATCACCTCTGGGATTTTTATTTTCTACTAAACAAATAAAAAAAGACCGAAAATCTTGAAAAAAAAACATTTCGTTTTTGTTTCAGTTACAAAACTTTGTTAATAAGTATGTTTTCTCCTTCACTGATGGGCACTGACGGGGCTGCAGTGACGGGCACTGATAAGGCGGCACTGATGGGCACCAATGAAGTGGCACTGATATGCGACACAGACACTGATAGGTGGCACAAATAGGCACTGATAGGTGGCATTGATTGGCATGGATGGGCGGCATGGATAGGCAGCATGGATGGGCATGGATAGGAGGCACTGATAGGTAGCTAGGGTGGGCACTTATAGGCGGCTAGGATGGGCATCCATTATGGGCACTGATTGGCATTCATTATGGGCACTGGCTGGCATCCCTGGTGGTCTAGGGGGCATACCTGGTGCTGGGCATCTCCTGGTGGCGTCCTTGGTGGTCCAGTGTGGGCATCCTTGGGGGGGCTGTGCTGATAATCGATCGGCACAGACCCCCCCCCCCCCCCGTCAGAGGAGCAGCCGATCGGCTCTCCTCTACTCATGTCTGACAGATGCGAGTGAGGAAAAGCCGATCACCAGCTCTTCCTATTTACACTGTGATCAGCCGTGATTGGACTCCGTCTGAGACTCTTTACCGAGATCGTAGTTGCAGGGTGTCAGACTGACACCCCGCAACAACGATCGCCGCGAGGCGCGCCCCCGGGAGCACGCAGCGGCTTAATATCCTGATCACGTCATATGATGTCCGGTCAGGATATTACAACCACTTTGCCACCGTCATTTTGCTATATGGCAGGCTGCAAGTGATTAAAGACTTGTTAAACCTTATAAACTGTGAAACAAAGAAGGGCATGCAACCCCTTTCTTGCTTGAGAAATGCTTTGAATATTCATAGTTGTTATGACAGTATGGGGCTGGTGCATTTTTTTTACATCAGCTATGGATTCCATACACCCAAAATTAGCAGATACCATTTAAAGGGACAACAAATGGGTGGACAGATCTTGGCAGTATAGTTCTAAGCACTTAAGCCCTGAATATTGGGCAGTACTGGCCATTTCAATAGAAACCAACCAACATTCGGCTCGTGTGTACAACAGCCGGTCCAGTTTCTCTCAAAGGGACAAGACCGAAAAAGGTCTGCCGATCAGCACTCTCAGCCAGTGGCTGAGAGCGCTGACCATTGAGTCCCGGGGGGCGTATTGTCCCCCTGTCAGAACACAATAGCTCAGTGGGGAGATCGCTGTTCTAACATCAGATTCTTAGTAAAGTGGCTATTCAGTTTGTTTTTTGTTCAGGACAAGGAAAAAAAAACTATTAGTGTGTTAGAGGCTTTAGAGGCCATGGCCTTTTTTTATTTCTCAGCTGTTAAATTCAAATTAGGATGCGTAATGCTCTTATTTTTATCTTCTGAAGGGTGCATGACTTTGATCACAATAAACTTCTAGATGGGCTGGAGATTATGGCAGCATTGCACGATTCCCTTGATGAATACATAGGCGATATATTTACGAAGGATGAAAAAATGAAGCAGTACATTGGTATGTTACTCTATTTGTGTAATGGTGATAAAATTACTTATGTAAAGAGCTACTAAACATTACAAGTATTATTAAAACATCCATTATATTCACAGGAAGGTCTTAAAGTGATTGTAAAGTCAGAAGGTTTTTTTTTTTTTATCTTAATGCATTCTATGGACCACCCTCAAAGACCCCATACACACTATTAGATTTTCTGCAGATTTTTTGTCTTCAGATTTACCAAAACCATACAATATGAGGTAAAACCTTAAAAGTCTCCATTTGTATGCAATTAGGCAGGCACTATATGGTTTTGTTAAATCTGAAGACAAAAATCTGCAGCAAATCCAGTAGTGTGTATGGGGGGCTTAATACTTACCTGAGCCCCATCTCTATCCAGCGATGTCCACAAGTTCCTCGGCCATCTAGGACTCTCCCCTCCTGATTGGTGCCACTGCTGTGTCTCAGCCAATGGCGCCAGTCGCTGTCAGTAAATTAGCCAATCAGGAGAGAGAGAGGGAGCAGGGCTGAACCGTGGCTCTGTGTCTGAATAGACACAGGAGGCTGGGACTTAGCTTGGGTGCCCCCATAGAAAGCTGCTTGCTGTGGGGGCACTCGACAGGAGGAAGAGGCCAGGAGAGCCAAAAAGGGACCTGAGAAGAGGAGGATCCAGGCTGCTCTGTGCAAAACCATTTCACAGAGCAGGTATGTTTGTTATTTTTAAGGAAAAAAAAACCTTTACAATCACTTTAATGTAATGTTTGGATTTTTTTAAAGGTATATTTTAAATAAGTATGGTGATGGATAATTTACACACCACATCCCTCACAATTAAATAAGAGTACAAAAGAATGTGGGACTTGTCTGTAAATAAATATTGGAAATTAAAACTATTATGTATACATGTCTCCTACCCTGATGAAGATCCCACCTTCTGTTTTCTACTGGCTAATTAAAAAAAAAATTCAAGTGTTTATGCATGCATTTTGTAATAATATAACAACCAAATTGCACACCCACAAGTGTGATAAAAAGATATTTGCTGTATACGCTACAGCCATGGCCAAAAGTTTTGAGACTGTCACAAATATTATTTTCCACAAAGTCTGCTGCCTCAATTTTTATGATGGCAAATGCATATACGTCAATGTTATGAAGAGGGAGCTGATCAATTGCAATTAAGTGCAAAGTCCCTCTTTGCCATGAAAATTAATTTAATCCCTAAAAACATTTCCACTGTGTTTATGAAGGCAGCTTCATGGTGCCCAGGAAAGACCAGCAAGCGCCAGGACCAGTTGATTTAGCTACGGGAGCTTTCAAATGAATGCCAGTAGGCAGGTGTGAGTGCATCTGCGTACACAGACAAAGTGCATCTGCATACTGCAGACAAACTGATATTTTGAAAAAGGTACAGGGATTGGAGTGCTGAGGACTGAGTTAAAGTAATTTTCCCTGATGAATCCCCTTTCTGATTGATTGGGGCAGCTGGAAAAAAAAAAACCTTGACTGGAGAATAAAAGGCGAGTCCTGTGTCATGCCATCCAAGAACAGCTTTGGTGACAAACAATGCCTTTTCCAGCATGATGGAGCACATTGCCATAAGACAAAAGTGATAACCAAGTGAATTAGGGAACAAAACAGAGATTTTGGGTCCATAGCCAGGAAACTACCCAGACCTTAAGAACTTGTGGTCAATCCTCAAAAGGCAGGTGAACAAAAAACCCTGCACAAATTCTGACAAACTCCAAGCATTGATTATGCAAGAATGGGCTGCCATCAGTCAGGATGTGGCCCAGCATGCCAGGGCGAATTGCAGAGGTCATGAAAATATTGCAACATTGCAAATAATGATTCTGCATAAATGGAATTGTCAATTCAAGCTTTTGACACTACAAATTCTTGTAATTATACTTCAGTATTCCATATTAACATCTGACAAAAAGATCTAAAAACACTGAAGCAGCAGCAGACTTTGTGAAAATTTATATTTGTGTCATTCTCAAAACCTTTGGCTACAGCTGTACAACCTTGCATGCTTCCCTGGCAAGATAAGTTCTTGCCATCCTTTCATAAACTGCAAAGGACTTGCAACTTTAGGGGAACACTCAAACATGGTTTGATAAAACAGATTTATAAAGGATGTCTTCCAATAAGAAAACCTGGTTAGTTCAGGGGAAGACAGTTGGGTAAAAGTGTTTTTTTTTTTTTTTTTTTTTTTAAAACAGGTAAGATGTTAACAGTTTATGCGATATATGCTAAGGGTGGAAGGGCACAGCTTCTGGATTTAGGCAAACACTGGATTCAAAGTTTTGACAGTCGTTCTCTTTCTCATACCTCTCAAGATTGCTGCAACTTGGCTGCTGCTACGCTAATGTCTTTATCTGCATGTAGTTGCTGAATTTATTTATTTTCCTCCTGCAGCTTGGCATCTCTGCTTCTTTGTTTTATCACAACCAACATTTTTGCTTCAGTAAGATTATTACTCACACTCTTATTTATGAAGCATTTCTTCATAAGCCTGGGTTCAAAAGTTAGCGCTGATGCCAACTTCAAGTTCAGCCAACTATCAGAGCAGAGTTTGCAGCTGTTATCTAATCTTTGTGATAACAGTGGAGATTCTGCGCTGTCTTAATACAATATTTTTGTGTGGATGGAAGAATCTATTTGTTGAAAAGAATAAACAATCCATCTATGGCCAGCCTAAGTGTTCCGATGAGAAAAGCTGCAGTATGCGATATCCCTTTAAAACTTAAATCTAATTTCAACCTTTAGGAGTATCTCACCAAAGTAATCATTTCTATTGCAGGGGATGCCTAAAATGTGACTTGTATCTTCTTGCAAACTTCTGGGAAAATCAAACACACAAGTGGGAAATAACATTTCTGAGGGTGTTCTGTATACCAGTAGTGTACAGAACGGCTCATATTACATAAAATTACAGCTGCTGCAGCTTAAAAAGCAAAGATAATTTTTAATAACAAAAAAATTGCAATATGGCTTTATGTCCCCATTTCATATGCATTTTTTTTTGTTTTCTATTTTAATGGGTTTTTTTGTTTTGTTTTTTGCCAAAGTAGAGTTAGTCTTAAAAAGCAACCTGTATAAAAAAAATAGCGTGGGCTGCCACTGTTGATTTTATGAAAATGCTAACTGCCTGACTGGCTCTAACTTTGTGACAATGCAAGTGAAGTATGTGTAAACTCAGAAGTCCTGATCTGTGTACATATATATTCTAGGTCAGTGATTCAAAAAGTTTGAAACTGTGATGATGATGTAATGCTTATAATAAGGTTACCTCAGAGCAGAAATTGTAATATAATTATAAAGAATTGGGTTTTGGACAGTGCCTGTCTGGAAGATACTAAATGACCAGACTGCATCCAAAATGGCACAATAAATTACTAACATTTACTACCCTTGCACACATTTAAATATTATGAGATGTAAGTTTATTGAAGTCCTACATTCATTTAATTTGATTGAAGTTTTCCTTACTGGTTAATTCTTGCTTATAAAAATCTAAGCCGAACGGTGAAGCAAAGTTCAAAGAGATGTAAAACTAGGTGGGAGCTGTGCTAGATAAAGAAGATCAAAGCAAAGTTGTCAGTTCCAGCAGAGTTTCTGCTGTCACTGTACTTTTCTCTGGATTAGTTTTAAGTCAGCCCAGGGAATCATTTGTGGATTTGCTATCATTTCATCTGAGCAAAAAAAACATAAAACTTGCATTTTCGTTTTATTGGCATTTGTAGGACATCTAGAAAACAGATGGCTTGTACCACCCAAAAACCAATGCAAATTATGTAAATGTTAAAGTTTTTGCAAACTGCTTAAGTAACTGTGGCAGACTTTGGCCATCTCCCTTTCAATGTCACAGTAATTAGTAATCGATAGGATATACCAAAAACGACATCTTCTTGTCAAGTGAAAGTAATACCTCACGAACGGCTGTCAGCTTCTGCTCTACCGTCCTCTGCAAACAGATCCATCACTGACCGCTTTTCAGAGGGAGGTAGAAGCTGCTGCCTGTCTGAAAGAGACCTTACTGTTTTCATCTGCGAGCACAACTGTACCTTTATGACACAAGTATTTTAAAAAAAATTCTGTTTATTTGCAGATATGACTGATGAGGTCCTAAAGGAAGATGATCTGGATAAAGATGGGTTTTTATCTTTCGTTGAGTATATGCACTCACAAAAACGAACAGCAAGTCCAACTACAATTTTGGACAAAACGGCAAAAGAAAAGGGCTCCAAGAGCTGAAACAGAGAATAAATTAGAGACAGTACCTTATGTACCATGTTTCTATGCTGTCGTGTTTTTGCAGAGAGCTTATCTTTACTTTATTGCAGAAATCATGCTCAATTCATTACTAACCGTTGCTGTTAGCAATACATGTTTTTTAATTATCTAGTAAATAAAAGATGCATACAAAATGTTATTATTGCTCAATCAAAAATAAGTAGAGCTTAAATTGGCTCATAAAGCCTTGGTGTTTTTTACCCCAATACTTTCTCTGCATTAAGGTAAAAAAAAAAAACCCAATAACATTTTCCCATCCCTCCCCCTCGCTTACCTGATCCTGTCTGCGATCCAGCATTGTCTCAACTTTAGGTCTTCTCTCCCCTCTCTTCCTCTTGTCACAGACTTGTACAGCAGTGGGAGCCATTGTGCCTGCTGCCGTCAGTCAAATCCTGTAAGCAGAGAGCAGGAAGTGGGGCCGAATTGCACTGCGTGCATTTACAGATGCACATAATGTGGCTCAGGAGCAAGCCCGAAGGTGTGCCCCCATAGTGAGCGGCTAATTCACTGCCTCTTTGGTAACTAGGAACTGAATCAAAATCTCCCAGGGACACAGATGGCAATAAAGACCTAAAAGAGCTTATAACATTTCTCTGCTCTAACTACAAAATATTTTGTTGTGGACTCTGGCTTTAAAGGTGGTGTTAAATCCAAAAGCAAATATTTATTATATTAGTTTCATAGTTAGGTTGAATAAAGACACCAGTCCATCCTGAGTGAGGTGTCTACAATTGTCCCTATCCCTGTACGTTGCACATTCATATTGGCCCCTACCATCAAGGAGCCCACAATGCAAGGTCCCCATTCATATACTAGGGCTAATATTGGACAGAAGCCAATTAACCTACCTGCATGTCTTTGGAGTGTGGGGGGGGAAACCCGGAGTACCCAGAGAAAACCCACGCAGGCACAGGGGGAACATGCAAACTCCAGGCAGGTAGTGTCGTGATTGGGATTTGAACCAGTGACCGTTCTTACTGCTAGGCGAGAGTGCTAACCACTACACCACTGTGCCACCCATATTGCAGCTTACCAATTCTTAGATGTGATGGCTTCATTTTTATTTTTTAGGTTTGCTTTCCTTTATTTTTACCTGGTCATCCTGCCAGTAAGTCTGTTTCTCATCAGCTGCCCTGCAGTCTTTTTAGGTGGGAACCGGTACCCTGTGTTTAGAGGCACCCAGCTCCCAATTCCTCCCCTGGTGCCGGAAGGAAGAGCAACAGTCAGAATGCCGTCACTGCGGCGATGAGGAGCAGGGCTTCGTACTCCCCCCCCATCGCTGGACCGTGGGACAGGTAAGTGTGTGATTATTAACAGTCAGCAGCTACACTTTTTGTAGCTGCTGACTTTTAAATGGGTAACTCCGCTTTAAGTATCTGGAGATTGACTTCAATTTGACAGTGTAACTAAATCTGGTAATGCATCTAACACTCCCTTACCCTTAGATTAACAATGCTGTTGTCCACAGGTGTCTCTGCTGCACTTTCATCCAGAGTGCAGGCACCCTAATGCACAAAGTGTGTTACTGGAAAGATCACCAGGTGAAAAAAAGAGGAAAAATATGTAACATAACATAAAACTTGGCAAGAATTGCGTAAGTGGGAGAAGGTACCTGTCTGAAAAAACTAAAAATGCTGCGAATAAAGGTAGAGAAGAGAGGAGGTGAAGTGGAGACTTTCCCCTTTAAGTGAAGTTATGCTTTTAGTAGGGAGGTCCTAGCTGGACTAATGTAACTATATATAAAATAGCTATATCTGGAATTCATCCTTAACTTTTCAAAATAATTTCCAACGTCATTGGCCAAGTATTGTATATGCATAGTTACATTAGTCTACGATGAACCAATGTATGTAGTAAAAATATGATTTTTAAAACAGCTTACCTGTAAAAATCCTTTTCTTGGAGTACATCATAGGACACAGAGTCTCAAGTAATTACTTGGTGGGTTACAGGCCTACCTTCAGGTGTTGACACTGGTATAACCAATACAGGAAGTTGACTCCCCTATATAACCCCTCCTCCTTCCAGGAGTACCTCAGTTTTTGTAGTCAAGCAATATAAGCAATATACTCTCACCCCATAAAACAGAGGGGCGGGAGCTCTGTGTCCTATGATATACACCAAGAAAAGGATTTCAAGCAGTTTTAAAAATCCTATTTTCTTTATCGTACATCATAGGACACAGTCTCAAGTAATTACTTTGTGGGATGTCCCGTAGTAATGCTACTTGAGGGGAGGGAGACAACCCGTAGGGTAACCCCCCCAGACCTGAGGAATTATACTGCTGTCTGCAGCACACTGTGCCCGAAGGCGATATCCTCATTCCATCTTACATCTACTTTTTTTTTTTTTTTTTTTTACCACTCAGTAAAATGCTTGTGTATTGATAGATTCTAATCAGTTTCATTATCAGAATCCTTATATTCTCTTTTAACATCATTGTGGCAAGATATCTTTATCTTTTTCCCAATCTCTCTCTTTTTTTTTTTTTTAATCTTCTCATTTATTGCTTATATCTATTTATTATTTATCCATTACAAAAGAAAAAACGTTAAAATTATGGTGTCCTTTTATGAAGCAGTGAAATCAATTCACTGCTTCATTCTCCGGCATTCACAGAGGAGATCTTTCTCCTCTGTGTGCCACTTTATGAAGCGGAGTAGATCGCTTCACACTTGGAGGAGTGAAGCGATCTACAAACGCTTCTAACACTGGAGAACGGCCCCTAATACTGGAATCTCGTGAGACTTTACGAGATTACAGTACTAGAAATTCACAGATACACAGAGATGTCAATTTATTAAGCAGTGATAAATTATCACAGCTCAATACACTGACATGCGGTGTGATTAATGTTAGTGAAATAAAGCGTCCCCCTACATAATATATACATGTATACACACACAGACATTATACATACATGTATATACACACACATTATATATATATATACATATACACATTATATATATATATGTATATATATGTATACACATACATATGACAGGGGGACATGGTTACAGTGTTGGGGGGTCTGAATGAGGCATAAGGAAGTTAATTATCTTCCTCTTTCCTCCTCCGATCCCCCCACATTCTCTCTCCACTCCCCGGTTCTCCACCTCTGAGCTGGTGAATCAGGGAGTGTGAATTCTGACACAGATCGCCAGTGAAACGCTGAGATCGCAGCTTCATAAAGTGACCGTTACTGTGTCAGTCTATGAGGATTCTCACTGTGTGCAGATAATTGGCGGGAGAACAAATTCAAACACTTCTCCCCTGATTATCTCTGGTTTATATACTGTTTATGGGCTGTGATCAGCGGCGATCCTCTGGATCTCCACTGATCACTCCTTCATAAACGGACACCTAAGAGAGAGAAAAAAGGAAAAAAAACAGCAAAGACAACAGTTCAACTAACATCTACTTAGTTATCTTTACCATCCTATTTATGCTACCAATATCTTAGTTATTTGACTTGATTACATTTAAGGCTTCATGCACACGAGACGCAGATGCAAACGCTGCTGGACACATGTTGAAACCCGCGTTTAGACGCGATTTTACCGCGATTTAGCGGCGTTTTACCGCGTTTGCGTCTAGAAGCGTTTAGTTAAGCTAACATCATAGACCCTCCCCAGCTCAAAAAAACAGTATTATTAACTATTTCAGCAATTTTGTGAGACCAGAGTGAGTAGCAGCAGCTGTGAGAGCTGCAGTGTACTTGTATTTAGCGTGTCACTTGCCACGGCACCTGCCACAAGTTGTGGATTGTCCTCTTGCCACGTCACTTGCCACGTCATCTGCCACAAGTTGTGGATTGTCCAACTGCCACAAGTTGTGGATTGTCCACTTGCCACGTGACTTGCCACATCACCTGCCACGTCACTTGCCACGTCACCTGCCACAAGTTTTGGATTGTCCACTTGCCACGTCACTTGCCACGTCACTTGCCACAAGTTGGGGATTGTCCACTTGCCACATCACCTGCCACGTCACCTGCCACAAGTTGTGGATTGTCCAACTGCCACGTCACCTGCCACAAGTTGTGGATTGTCCACTTGCCACGTGACTTGCCACATCACCTGCCACGTCACTTGCCACGTCACCTGCCACAAGTTTTGGATTGTCCACTTGCCACAAGTTGGGGATTGTCCACTTGCCACATCACCTGCCACAAGTTGTGGATTGTCCACTTGCCACGTCACTTGCCACATCACCTGCCACGTCACTTGCCACAAGATGTGGATTGTCCACTTTCCACGTCATCTGCCATGCCACCTGCCACAAGCTGTGGATTGTCCACTTGCCACGTCACCAGCCACATCACCTGCCACAAGTTGTGGATTGTCCACTTGCCACGTCACTTGCCACATCACCTGCCACGTCACTTGCCACATCACCTGCCACAAGTTGTGGATTGTCTACTTGCCACGTCACTTGCCACGTCACTTGCCACATCACCTGCCACGTCACTTGCCACGTCACCTGCCACAAGTTGTGGATTGTCCACTTGCCACGTCACCTGCCACAAGTTGTAGATTGTCCACTTGCCACGTCACCTGCCACAAGTTGTGGATTGTCCACTTGCCACGTGACTTGCCACATCACCTGCCACGTGACTTGCCACAAGTTTTGGATTGTCCACTTGCCACGTCACTTGCCACGTCACTTGCCACAAGTTGGGGATTGTCCACTTGCCACATCACCTGCCACAAGTTGTGGATTGTCCACTTGCCACATCACCTGCCACAAGATGTGGATTGTCCACTTTCCACGTCATCTGCCATGCCACCTGCCACAAGCTGTGGATTGTCCACTTGCCACGTCACCAGCCACATCACCTGCCACAAGTTGTGGATTGTCCACTTGCCACGTCACTTGCCACATCACCTGCCACGTCACTTGCCACATCACCTGCCACAAGTTGTGGATTGTCTACTTGCCACGTCACTTGCCACATCACCTGCCCCGTCACTTGCCACGTCACCTGCCACAAGTTGTGGATTGTCCACTTGCCACGTCACCTGCCACAAGTTGTGGATTGTCCACTTGCCACGTCACCTGCCACAAGTTGGGGATTGTCCACATCACCTGCCACGTCACTTGCCACATCACCTGCCACAAGTTGTGGATTGTCCACTTGCCACGTCACTTGCCACATCACCTGCCACGTCACTTGCCACAAGATGTGTTTCCATGTCACCTGCCATGCCACCTGCCACAAGTTGTGGATTGTCCACTTGCCACGTCACCAGCCACATCACCTGCCACAAGTTGTAGATTTCCACTTGCCACGTGACTTGCCACATCACCTGCCACATCACTTGCCACGTCACCTGTCACAAGTTGTGGATTGTCCACTTGCCACATCACTTGCCACATCACCTGCCACAAGCTGTGGATTGTCCACTTGCCACATCACCAGCCACATCACCTGCCACAAGTTGTGGATTGTCCACTTGCCACATGACTTGCCACATCACCTGCCACGTCACTTGCCACATCACCTGCCACAAGTTGTGGATTGTCTACTTGCCACGTCACTTGCCACATCACCTGCCACGTCACTTGCCACAAGATGTGGATTGTCCACTTTCCACGTCACCTGCCACAAGTTGTGGATTGTCCACTTGCCACGTCACCAGCCACATCACCTGCCACAAGTTGTGGATTGTCCACTTGCCACGTCACCTGCCACAAGTTGTGGATTGTCCACTTGCCACACCACTTTCCACGTCACCTGCCACAAGATGTGGATTGTCCACTTGCCACGTCACCAGCCACAAGTAGTGGATTGTCCACTTGCCACATAACTTTCCACGTCACCTGCCACAAGTTATGGATTGTCCACTTGCCACGTCCCTTGCCACGTCCCCTGCCACGTCACCTGCCACAAGTGGATTGTCCACTTGCCACATCACTTGCCACAAGTTGTGGATTGTCCACTTGCCACGTCACCTGACACAAGTTGTGGATTGTCCACTCGCCACGTCACTTGCCACATCCCCTGCCACAAGTGGATTGTCCACTTGCCACGTCCCCTGCCACAAGTGGATTGTCCACTTGCCACATCACTTGCCACAAGTTATGGATTGTCCACTTGCCACGTCACATGCCAGTCACCTGCCCCGTCACTTGCCACGTCACCTGCCACAAGTTGTGGATTGTCCACTTGCCACGTCACCTGCCACAAGTTGTGGATTGTCCACTTGCCACGTCACCTGCCACAAGTTGGGGATTGTCCACATCACCTGCCACGTCACTTGCCACATCACCTGCCACAAGTTGTGGATTGTCCACTTGCCACGTCACTTGCCACATCACCTGCCACGTCACTTGCCACAAGATGTGTTTCCATGTCACCTGCCATGCCACCTGCCACAAGTTGTGGATTGTCCACTTGCCACGTCACCAGCCACATCACCTGCCACAAGTTGTAGATTTCCACTTGCCACGTGACTTGCCACATCACCTGCCACATCACTTGCCACGTCACCTGTCACAAGTTGTGGATTGTCCACTTGCCACATCACCTGCCACAAGCTGTGGATTGTCCACTTGCCACATCACCAGCCACATCACCTGCCACAAGTTGTGGATTGTCCACTTGCCACATGACTTGCCACATCACCTGCCACGTCACTTGCCACATCACCTGCCACAAGTTGTGGATTGTCTACTTGCCACGTCACTTGCCACATCACCTGCCACGTCACTTGCCACAAGATGTGGATTGTCCACTTTCCACGTCACCTGCCACAAGTTGTGGATTGTCCACTTGCCACGTCACCAGCCACATCACCTGCCACAAGTTGTGGATTGTCCACTTGCCACGTCACCTGCCACAAGTTGTGGATTGTCCACTTGCCACACCACTTTCCACGTCACCTGCCACAAGATGTGGATTGTCCACTTGCCACGTCACCAGCCACAAGTAGTGGATTGTCCACTTGCCACATAACTTTCCACGTCACCTGCCACAAGTTATGGATTGTCCACTTGCCACGTCCCTTGCCACGTCCCCTGCCACGTCACCTGCCACAAGTGGATTGTCCACTTGCCACATCACTTGCCACAAGTTGTGGATTGTCCACTTGCCACGTCACCTGACACAAGTTGTGGATTGTCCACTCGCCACGTCACTTGCCACATCCCCTGCCACAAGTGGATTGTCCACTTGCCACGTCCCCTGCCACAAGTGGATTGTCCACTTGCCACGTCACTTGCCACAAGTTATGGATTGTCCACTTGCCACGTCACATGCCAGTCACCTGCCACAAGTTGTTGATTCTCCACTTGCCACGTCACCTGCCAGGTCACTTGCCGCGTCACCTGCCAGGTCACTTGCTACGTCACCTGCCACAAGTTGTGGATTGTCCACTTTCCACGTCACTTGCCACTTCACCTGCCACGTCACTTGCCACAAGTTGTGGATTGTCTACTTGCCACATCACTTGCCACCTGCCATGTCACTTGCCACAAGTTGTGGATTGTCCACTTGCCACGTCACTTGCCACAAGTTGTGGATTGTCCACTTGCAATTGCAATTGTTTAAAATACTTTTCTAATGGTTTTTCATCATTTGCAATAATTTTTGAGATTTTTGCGTCTGAAACGTGGAAATTTTTGCTTCTGAGCGCATTTTTTTGCTTCTGGAAAAACGAGATTAAACGCAACTGCATAAAAACGGAAAAAAACGAGACTGTGTGCATGGACACATAGGATAACATTGAATGAGTTCAGGGGCAGTTGAAAAAACTATCCAACTGCATCTGAACGCGCGTTCAACTGCGTCTCGTGTGCATGAGGCCTAACCCTTCCCATCCTTCCCTCTTCTCCACTATCTGTTGACCTCCCTCGTCTCCCCCACTCTTTATTCCATTAATGCTTGTGTATAATGCTACGTCTTTTTGAATAATCTCCATTTTTCCCATGTACTGCGATATTTTTTCATTTTATTTTCTTCCATTTTTCTTAGATATTCCATGTTATTGATATATTCTATTCTTTGAATCCATTCGCGAATCAAGGATTTTTTCACCTGTAACCAATTTTTTGGAATTGTGGCTTTTGCAGCATTAAGTAAAATGGGTACTAGTGAGTTTTTTTATTCTTCTTTTAAGATGCTTACTCGTTTTTTCATCTACTCCTAAAAACAAACAATCCCCTGGCGTTAGAGGTATTTTTTGCCCTGTTATTTTCTCTATATATTCTGTTATTTTACTCCAATATTGATTTATTTCTGGGCATTCCCACCAGAAATGGAATATTGTTCCTAGTGTACCACATTCTCTCCAACATAACTTAGAGTTGGAGGCGTCCATTTTATGTAATTTATCAGGGGTAAAATGCCATCTCGTTAAACATTTATAATTTACTTCTATTGATCTTATATCGAATACAGAGTCATATACCGAGTTGATCATTTGGGTCTCATCCACTTTATAGCCCAAGTCTTTTTCCCATTTAGCTATGAATGGGATATTTCCTTGGCCATCTTTTTCGGACAAACAGTCATATAGCTGTGAGACACCATGTTTAAGTGCTGTTTTCCTTATACATAATTTTTCCATTGGGGTTAACCTATTTTTTTTTCTTATTGGTTTTGGGATGGAATTAACAAAGTGCTGTATCTGTAGGTATTCCCAATCTTTCAATATTTGCCACTTATACTTCGTCATTAAGTCTAATTTTGACATTAGCTTCCCCTCCCTTATAATATCTTTTAATTGTAAATCCTTCATTTGTTTCCCTAGTGATGTATCATATCCTGGTGAAAAAAAACTCGTGCCCTCGAGAGGGATTAGTGGTGAATTGTATTGCCATTTATTTTTACGGGGTATTGTATCCCATTTTTTCAGTGCTGTTAAGGTGATTTCATGTGTGGTGTTACTAATAAATCAGAATTTTGGTGGAATCCAGATGTTTTTTTGTAATTGTGACCCCATCGATATCTCCTCCATTTTTACCCATTTCTTTTTAGTGTTTAAATTAGTGCTTTCAACCACTCTCGTTAAAATAATTGCTAAATAATATCTGTGTATATCTGGTAGTGCCATCCCTCCCCTATTTTTTTTTATAGTTAATAAATTGTATTTTATCCTAGGATTTTTGTTTTGCCATATAAATTTTAGAAATAAAGATCTTAATGTATTAAAAAAACCAATTGGAATATTTATCGGAAGCATTTGCATTTTATATATAATTTTTGGTAATACCATCATCTTCAACACATTGATTCTTCCCATCCATGATATCGTTCCTTTATTCATCTTCGTAAGTAACGCTTTTACTTCGTTTATTAGAGGGATATAGTTAGCCTGATATAGCCCCCGAATTGTCTTTGTTAATTTGATCCCAAGGTATGTTATTTCTTTTTTTTCCCATGTAAAGGGGAATTTATGCCGTATCTTTTCCTCTTCCTGCAAACCTAATCCAATGTTCAGGATAACTGTTTTAGTTGGATTTATTTTAAAATTAGAGAGGGCCCCATAGTCTCTGATCTCCCTTATCAGGCCTGGCATCGATGTTTGGGGGTTGATCATATATAGGAGTATGTCATCCGCATATGCCGCCACTTTATGCTCTTCCCCCCCTTCTTATTCCTTCTATAACTGAGTTATTTCGTATTTTTGCTAATAGGGGCTCTAAAGCGATCACATATAGTAAAGGCAAAAGGGGACACCCCTATCTTGTACCATTTCGCATATCGAATGCGGACGACATACTCCCATTTACCCCCACTCTGGCTGATGGATATGTATATAAATTATTTACCCATTTCAGCATTTTTGGGCCAAGACCCAAAGTCTGTAAATTTTCCATTATAAAGCACCAATCCACTCGATCAAAAGCTTTTTCAGCATCGATCGACACCAGGATCATTGGGGGATTGGTTTCCTTATCCTTCCCCATTAACAACAGCGTTCGGAGACTGTTGTCTCGGCCCTCCCTTCCTGGTACAAATCCTACTTGGTCTCCGTTGATCAATTCTAGGAGTAGATTTTTTATCCTTGTTGCTAATACTTTTGCATATAGTTTAATATCTGTGTTCAGCAGTGCAATTGGGCGGTAATTAGAGCAAATCGAACCATCTTTGCCAGGTTTTGGAATGAGTGTAATGTTTGCTAGGAGTGATTCTTTCCTCAGGAGTTCATCCTCTGCCAGTTTGTTCCAGAGTTTACATAACTGTGGGATCAACTGCTGTTTAAATTTTTTATAATACCTGATGGTAAAGCCATCTGGTCCTGGGCTTTTCCTGTTGGGCATGTCCTTTATTGCGTTATCAATTTCCTCAGGAGTAATCGGGTCCTCTAAACTTTTAGACATCTCGGGGGTTATCCTTGGTAGATCTATCTCCCTCAGGTATTCTTGTATTTTAATTTTTCTGGTCTCCTTCTGACTATCGGTCTCCGTGGTCCTGATTGAATATATGTGGGATCAACTGCTGTTTACATTTTTTATAATACCTGATGGTAAAGCCATCTGGTCCTGGGCTTTTCCCGTTGGGCATGTCCTTTATTGCGTTATCAATTTCCTCAGGAGTAATCGGGTCCTCTAAACTTTTAGACATCTCGGGGGTTATCCTTGGTAGATCTATCTCCCTCAGGTATTCTTGTATTTTAATTTTTCTGGTCTCCTTCTGACTATCGGTCTCCGTGGTCCTGATTGAATATAGGGCGCTGTAATATGTTTTAAACGTGTTTGCTATTTCTGATGTTCTATATTGTATTTTACCTTTCGCGTTTTTGATCTTTTCTATATAATTAATAGCTTTTTTATCTCTTACTAATCTAGCCAGGTGTTTCCCCATCTTATTCCCCCACATGTATCTTTCTTTAGCCACATTTTTATAGGTTTTCCTTGCTTCTGGTTCCAATCTATTATTTAATTGAGTATGTTTATATATTATTTCTTTATATATATTTTTGTCCGGTTGACCCTTATGCTTTTGTTCTAATATATAAAGTTCTTTTTTTAAATCATTTTGCTTCTTTTCACTTTTTTTTTTCCCAAGATCCCTATGGAGATTAATTTCCCCCTAATTAGGGCTTTGTGGGCCTCCCAGAGTGTGGCCCTTGGGATCTCCTCTGAGTCATTTACTAGAAAGTACTGTTCAATTTCATTTTTAATAATATTTTCAAATTCCGCGTTTTGCAAAAGGGTCTCATTTAGTCTCCACAACCCTTTTCTATATTCTTTTCCTGGATCTTTTAATTTTATTATTACAGGCGCATGATCCGAAAGGGTTATGGATCCTATTTTGACCTCTAGTATATTTTCTAACAATTCGTGGTTCACTAGTATATAATCCAATCTGACATACATGTCGTGTACTACAGAGTAATATGTGTAGTCTTTTTTTCCTGGATTAAATATTCGCCAAGTGTCCATTAATTGTTGCTGCAACATCCTCTTTTTTTGAATTCTATGTTGTTTGTTTTCATATGCTAAACCCTGTGAGGTGCTATCTAAGTGTGGGTCTATAGCAAAATTTAGGTCGCCCCCCAAAATTATGTGGCCCTGTTTATATGTTTCTAATATATTCAAGATTTTATTTAGATATTTCTTTGGGCCTTTGTTAGGACAATAGATGTTAACCAATGTATATCTGTTTCTTTCCATGTGTCCTTTCACAAAAAGGAACCTCCCTTGTGGGTCCACCTTTAATTCTTCCACTTTCCAGTTGACCTTTTTAGAGATCCCAATTGCCACTCCCCTAGAGCCCTTACATGGGGTATCGGCTTAATACCACGTTGGAAACATCTGTGTGTTTAACCTAATACATACGTCTAAAGCCAAGTGCGTTTCTTGTAGAAAAACAATATCTATAGAGTTTCCCTCCAACTCCCTCAGTATATTATTCCTTTTTTTTGGGAGAATTCATTCCTCTAACGTTATATGTTGCTATTTTAATTTCTGACATTGTACACACTTAAGTTTTTTCTAATTTTCTTTACTAGGCGTAGTGGTTTCGTGTCAACAGGTTTAACCCTCCCACCCTTCCCCCTCCCTCCACCCTTCCCCCTCCCTCCACCCTTCCCCCTCCCTCCACCCTATTACCCTCCCATCCTTCCCCCCTCCCTGTACCCTCGTTAGATGTAAAATTGACCTAATGGTCTGGGATCTTTTATCTGGAACCCTCCCGCTCCATTTATCCCTTGGCCCTAGGGTGGAATTCTGTTTAACGGTGCCATCACCCATCTCGCCTCTCCTTGGCAAGATGGTTCTCCCGCATACCTGGGGCTCCCCAACCCCCACCATGCCCTCTCCCCCCACCCCTCAAACCCCCCCGGACCCACCTCCCCCCCCCCAAGCTAAGCCTAGGGGGGAGGGGGGGGACACGACGGAGAAAATCAGGAAGAGGAAAAAAAAAAGAAAGAAAAAACGTCCCATCAATCTGGGACTCTCCTCTCTCATTAATTTTCATCTCTATATATCTCCTTTTCCCCTCCCCCCTCCCGGCAAGGAGGGGGGGACCTGATTTTCATCTCCCCTCGCCCCCGGCCTCTCCCCTCGGAACCGGGATCTCCAATTTTCCACAAAATTCTGCAATTTCTTCTATGAATCTCAGACTTGCTGTCCGCCCATTTTTTTCTTCCTATTAAGCTTGCAGGGAAGCCCCAATTATATTGTACTTCATTCTCAACCAATACTGTCAATAGTGGTTTTAGGGCTCTTCTCCGCCTCAGGGTTTCCTGTGCCAAATCTTGGAATATCTGAATGTCGTTTCCTTCATATCTTAATGGAGCTTTTGATCTTATATTCTTCCATATTTGGTATTTTACTTCTTCGTTTTGAAATCTCACTATGATATCCCTTGGCGTTTCTTGTGGGAGACCCTTAGGTTTTCTTACTCTATATGCCCTTCCTACATTTATCACGTTAGTTATTTCTTTGTTCATTAGAGGGTTACAAATCCTCTTGATTATCTCACTCAGATCCTCATGTTGTTGTGAGTCAGGAACTCCGCGTATTCTGAGATTTTTCCTTCTGTCTGTTTTCTTGAATTTCAATCTTATATGCTTGGTCTTGTTGTATTATTTTTAAACTTTGTATTTCTGCTTCCAGGTTCTTTATTATATTCGTATCTTTTTCCACTTTTTTTTTCAACCTCTTCTACCCTTTCAAGTATATGTCCCAGGTTCTTGTGTAATCTTTGCATTTCACATTTCATGGTATTTTCCAGAGCTGCAAACATAGAGATTATCTCATTTTTAGTGGGCAAAACTTGGGGATTATCTTGTTGTGTCTGTTGGGTTGTTAAAGCTTTTTCTCCGCCATCTAGTTCAGTTGTGGAACCTGTTTCTTCTTCTGGAGGGCCATCGAGTGATACTTCTACTTCCTGTGTAGAAATATTTTGCATTTGGTGTTTCTTTTCTCTTTCCCTTTTATCGCTGCTTTCTGTCTGTTGGATTTTTGTGTGTTGAGGTTGAGGTTTTTCAGCATACTGCTTCTCTGTAGCTACCGTCTGTGTGACATATTTATTCATTGCCCTGGGGCTGGCTACCAAGCTCCGGCGTGGTGATTTCGGGGTAACCCCTGCTTTTGCTGTTTTTCCCTTCATCGAACGCAGAGATAGTTAAACACCTCTATTTTTATCTGATCCCCTTTCCCCTTCTCTCCCCCTTAGTTTTACAGCAGTATAACAATAGTATTCCTTTTTGTCAACCACAGCATAGTCAATTTTCTTCACTCCGTTTTTATTTTTACTGATGTTCTCACGGAATCGCACGGTATCAAAATCATTTTCCCATTTATTTATTTTATTAAGGTAATTCACTTAACATCTTTACCTCTTGTTTACTTGCCGCCACAGTTACCTCACCAAACCTGTATACAATGGCATTTATCTAGCAGATTTTCCAAAGAGTCTCATTTAATTCACAGAGATTATACTGCGGAGTGTTTTCAATGCTTTATATTATATGTCCACTTACCCCGTGGTGGTTTGCCGTATGCATTTTATTCAGCCAGACATTCGGCATTCTCCTGCGGATTCTGATATTTTTTTTTTCATATACTGACCTTCTTTGGAGATTTTTTCCTTTTTCTTTTCAAAGTACCATCCTATGTCTCCAGGCGCAGTATCTTGCTTTGTCCAGTAGATGGCTCCAGAGCTCTTCGCAAGCTCTACAGAAGCCTTCCGAGACTTACCGAGGCTAGCAGAACTCTGTACTGCACTGTACTGACACCGTTAGACGGCGTACCTCCGCTCCACCGCTGGGAACTCCACTGACCCACAGGGGGCCCACGCTTTCACCGGGCGAACCGCCCGGCACCGTGCAGCGCAACCCGACTCGAGGGGGGGGGGAGACAAAAGGGCCAGGTAAGAGAGGAGACCAACTCTAACGGCAGGGTAACGCCTTGGGTCCGGACGGAGCAGGGGGGGATCAGAGGAGGTCCACAAGCCGCAGCAGCGGCATTGTTCGCACGGCGGGGACATGGAGCACACCAGGACGCTAGGTGCAGACACGCACCATTCTCAGACTCCTCCCCCGGAAGGCTCGTTTACTTCCCCCATCTTACATCTACTTGATAAAATTTTGCAAATGTATGTACTGAAGACCAAGTCGCAGCCTTGCAGATCTGAGACATGGAGGCCTGGTGACACACTGCCCAAGAAGCACCAACCGCTCAGGTGGAGTGTGCCTTAAATTGAAAAGGGGGACTCTTTCCCTTTAAACCATAAGTTTGAATTATAACCTGCTAAATCCACTTGGAGACAGTGGATTTCGATGCAGTCTGTCCCTTCTTAGGACCCTCGGGCAGAATGAATAAGACGCCAGTCTTACGAAACTGAGCAGTTTTCTTCAAATAGATTTTCACTGCTCTCACTACATCAAGACAATGTAGAGATTTTTCTTCCCTGGAACCTGGTCTGGGAAAAAAACGAAGGCAGGACAATATCTTCATTCAGATGAACTACTCCTAACTGTAGAAAGGCAGGAAATCTGGGCCATGCTGGTGCTATCAGAATTACTGACTTTCTTTCCAGCTTGATCCTGGAAAGAAGCCAAGGGAGCAACCGGATCGGGGAAAAAGCATAGATCAGTGAGAACTGATCCCAGGGGGTCACCAACGCATCTGTTCCGTACGCGAGTGGGTCCCTTGTCCTGGACACAAAGTTGACTAGCTTTGTGTTGAATCTGGACCCTAGAAGGTCTACGTCAGGAGTCCCCCATTTTTGGCAAACGGCTCAAAACACTTTGGGATGAAGAGACCATTCCCCCGGGAATAGTTGCTGGTGACTTAGTCTGCCTGCCAATTTTCTAACCCCGGAATGAAAACTGCCGATAAGTAGGGGACATTCTCTTCCGCCCAAGTTAGAATCTGGTTCACCTCTCTCTGAGCTGCGAGACTTCTGGTGCCCCCTTGTTGATTGATATATGCCACGGCCGTGGCATTGTCGGATTGAATCCTGACAGGAAAATCCCTTAACCTGGGAGGTCCAGGTCTTTAGGGCCAGATATACTGCCCGAATCTCTAGGATGTTGATGGGTAAGGTACGCTCGGTTCCTGACCATCGTCCCTGGACAGTCGTTTTCTCTAGTACTGCTCCCCAGCCTGAAAGCCTGCCATCCGTTGTCACTACCTTCCAGATAATTGGTCTGAAGGTTTTTTCCCTTCAGAAAGTTCCGGGATAGTAACCAACTGAGGCTCTGGGACACTCTTGGGGATAGCCGCATTGGCAAATCCAAAGTTTGATTTTTCTTGTTCCAAGCAGACAGGATACAGCTTTGAAACAGTCTCGAATGGAATTGGGCATAGGGAACTGCTTCGAATGAAGCTACCATCTTCCCTAACAATCTCATACAAAGGCGAATTGATTTTTTTCTTGACCTGATCATCCTCACTAGCTCCTGTATGGAGCTGATGTTTGCCGGAGGCAAGAACACCCTCTTCTGGGGTGTATCTATGATCATGCCTAGATACACAGCCTCTTTAGTGACTTCAAGGAGGACTGTTTTTAAGTTGAGAATCCAACCCAAACTTTCCAGGTAACTGCTTGAAACGGCTACACCCCGTCTTAAGTGAGCCACTGACCAGTCTATTAACAATAGATCGTCTAAGTAAGCCAGGACAGTTATGTCCGTGCCCTTAACCTGGCTAGAGGTGGGGGCAAGTACCTTTGTGAAAACCCGAGGTGCTATAGCAAGGCCGAAGGGCAGGGCTACAAACTGAAAATGCTTATTTTCTACCTCGAAACGCAGAAACCTCTGGTGAGGAGGGAATATAGGGACATGCAGATATGTATCTCTGATGTCGATGGATGCCAGATGTTCCGCTCCTTGTAGGATAGATACGACTGACTTGATTGACTCCATACGAAAGGAGCGGATCCTCAGGAACTGATTTAGATTCCGTAGATCTAGAATTGGTCTTATATCTCCATTCGGCTTTGGCACCAAAAATAGGTTTGAGTAAAAACCCAAACCCTGCTCTTCTTTGGGGATCTGCATGATCACCTCTTGAGCCAATCGGTCCAGCGCTTGCAACAGGGATTGCTTTTTGGCTGGATCCCTCGGAACGTTTGATCTGAGAAAACAGGCCGGTGGAAATTCTAGCTTGTATCCTAGAGATACAGTGGAGAGGGTCCATCTGTCCTGAATTTCCCTCTGCAAGACTTCTGAGAACTTCAGAAGTCTTCCCCCCACCTTGGTGAGGGGGGGTGCCTCATCATGATGAGGCCTTGGTATTCAGCTTTGCAGATTTGCAAACCCTGAGATCTTCCCATAGGGTCCGACGGCAAAGGCAGTCGCCTCTGCCTAGAGGAGCATGCCCTTGGCGCTGGGGAAAAAGTCTGTTTAAACTAAGGACGTTTATATTTTCTTTTGACTGGTAAAAGAGTACTCTTTCCGCTGGAAATAGTCTGAATGTATTTATCCAAGCTATCTCCAGAAAGGCGTTCTCCCTTAAAGGGGAACCCAGTTAGAAGATTTTTTACAAGGCGTTTCAGCTGACAAACCCTTTAACCAAAGGGTCCTTCGCATGTGTACAAGTACAAGTGCCAGACGTGACGCCTGGTGAATAGAGTCCTTTATAGCATCTATGGCAAAGCATAATGCTTTAGGTAGCTCGGCCAACTCCTGAGCTTGTTGTGCAGGGAGCTCTTTGAGGGCATCTGTAAACTGGTCCTTTAAGGACTGACAGATGCCTATGGCTGCTATCGATCGCAGGCTGAGTTACGGTCCCTGCTAAGGAAAAGGAGGTTTTTAACAGACCTTCCAACTTTTTATCTGTTGGATCCTTAAGCCTATGTGCATTGTCCACTGGACAAGTTACATTTTTATTCACATTGGAAATCGCAGCGTCTACTGCTGGAATCTTCCACCTTTTAGTGAATTTTTCCTCCCTAGGATAGAGATTAGAGAATCTTTTAGGAGGGGAGAAATGCTTATCCGGATGAGCCCATTCAGAATAAATAAGCTTTTCAAGTAATGCGTGTACTGGAAACACATGTAAAGGCTGAAAAGGTTTTAAGGATCCTAAAGAGGATACCGGACCTTCAGCTGCCTCCGTTAGGGGTAACATGAAAGTAGAGCGAACCATCTCTGTAAGGCTCTATACTTCAGTTTGTGAAGGTGAATTCCCAAGTACTGTTTCCTCTGCAGAGGAATAACCGGCTTGTTTTTCTTCCTGATCATCTGCAGGAAAGACCTCGTCATGTCCCCATAGTTCTTTAGGACCCTCCACTGACTGTAAACAGTCTAAGGTGGGGAGGGGGATCTAGGACGTTTCCCACTCACCTGGATGGATGATGCGATTAAAGTCGATAATCTTCCTTCTAAGCCCTGCAGGGCAGAGGAAAGTGCTTCTTCAGTCACATAAACAGGGGCTGAAATGTGTGAAGCAGTTGCACCACCGCTAGCTTCCAATGACTCACCCTGGCTTGCCATGTCTGATCTCTCTGTAGAGGAAGACAGTATGGAGGCATGACTGGGGTCCCCAGTGCCTGAGGGTGACACCTTAGGTACCTTTACGGTAGGTCTGGAAGGTACAAAAGCAGAGGCACACACATTATTATCTGCTAAATAATTCTAGCCAAACAATGCATGCTAACAGTTCTTTTCCTGTACTGGGAATGCCTGCTTTACACCCTTACGTGCCCCGCGCTAGATGTCTTAGTATAACAGACTCCTCTCCTCAATGAACTCTGCTACAAGAAAACTCAGCCTTTGCAGCCAGAGAGTGCTTTAATGTGTGAGCCTCAGGTGGACCTGATTGGCGTCCACAACACTTCCCCCTCAGTAATCAACGCTGTATGGAAAGACACTGTATACCTAGCGTCATGTGACCTATGGCTACGCCCCTCTGCATCCTCCGGCAACCCCCCCATTCAGTTTGAATATACTTAGCTCATTTGTATTATGCAGACCTGAAGGGAGAGGGAACCCATGCTGCTTTGAAAACAACTGCTGGTTTATGCTGCTCCACAGCAGGCTAGGATACCTACCATAACTGTGAGTAAATAAAAATTAAAAAAAGACGCCAAACAACTCCTAAAGGAGGAGAGGGGAGGTTCTGTCAGCATGCTGCTAAACTCTGCAGAGTTTTAATGATTATGGGAACTTTTCCCCTTAGCTGCTAAGCAGCTGATAATCATTCAGCCTGCTAATTCACTTAGGAAAATAAGAACCCCCTCTGCTGGACAACACATATACTGAGACAGCGCTGTTCTATGGCATGTAAAGGTTTTCTCTTTTATTTATTTTTTTCTTAAAAAAAAAAAAAAATTGCATAACTTTTTTTTTTTTTTTTTTTACCTTATCCTCGCTCCAGGATACTGCTGAAACAGCAGATCCAAACTTCACCCATCATGGCGGGCTGCGTTAACACACGCTCAAAGACTGGGG
Source organism: Lithobates pipiens (assembly GCF_037356315.1). Classification (NCBI taxonomy): domain Eukaryota; kingdom Metazoa; phylum Chordata; class Amphibia; order Anura; family Ranidae; genus Lithobates; species Lithobates pipiens. Next base: position 193,110,504 of record NW_027507758.1, on the reverse strand, counting down.
CCCTGCTCCTTTGGCCCTTGTATAGCACCCCTCAGGACAGATTTAGGAAATGTAGCAAGACCAAAAAGCGTCCTGGTTCCTAGGGTCCAGCTCTCAAAGAGAAGCATTACATTTGCCTGTTTTGCATTACAGGCAAAACCTCGTTCTTGCATCGAGGTCCAGGTACCATCCTATGGCCTCAGTGGCAAGGATGGATCTAATTGTGGAGGTTTCTTTAAATCCAGCATGGCTCCCTCCTGGAGCTCCTTTAGAGCACATCTTTACTCGTGACCAACGCCTTTAGACACTGTTGAAAAAAACTGAGGTACTCCTGGAAGGAGGAGGGGTTATTTATATAGGGGAGTCAACTTCCTGTATTGGTTATACTAGTGTCAACACCTGAAGGTAGGCCTATAACCCACCAAGTAATTACTTGAGACTCTGTGTCCTATGATGTACGATAAAGAAATAACCATGCCTGGAATTCATCTTTATATAATTTCATATTCCAAAATAAAGTGTCAGCCCCAGAACCAAAGCAAAACCGTCAGTGACTTCATAAATTAATCTCATTTCTTCTTTTGGTGACTTGAATATGAATGTCTCAAAAACTGTGATGATGTGAGCTGCAAAGCACCCTCCAACAATATGTATCCTAAAAACCCTGCAATATTGGGCTGTACAACAATATAAGATCTTATGAGGACAGATTCAATACAAGTAGGGCGACAGGTAGTCTCCAGAGTGACAAATGGTTGGGTATGGGGTGAAAAAGGCTCTTCTAAGTGCAGTAAAACAAGACTTTAATTAGCCCAAAAGCAATTAAAAACACTTACAAGAGGTTATGTGAATACAGGCTCCTCAAATTACAAAAAGAACGCCAAGCAGGAAGTTTTCCCTAGAATATCCGATCGGCATATATTCTAGTCAGCCAGCAGTGTGGAGCTGCGTGTCAGGCAACCAGGAAGACCCGCCACACTGCTGCAGCCAGCGTGCAATGTAAGTACCCGGATATGACGTCAGAGGGGGCAGGGCGCATTTCAGAGCATGCACACTAGCTCCTCTTTCATGACCAAGGATACACGCCAGATGGAAGGCTTATATGGTCGCTAGGGTGGGACTGTGTGTGGGTACACATATGCTGACTGACAGATACCAATAAGATGAAATACTCGTAATGGAAGGCAAAAAAGAATCAGCCGATCGGCTGCTCCTCTGACAGGGGGGGCCTGTGCTGATCTACTATCTGTGCTGATTATTACCCCCGAGGATGCCCACACTGGACCACCAGGGACGCCCTAGACCATCAGGGGAGGCCCAGCACCAGGTATGCCCCCCTAGACCACCAGGGAAGCCAGCCAGTGCAAATAATGAATGCCAATCAGTGGCCATAATGGGCATCACTGATTGGTATCCATCCCTACAATACTTTAAATTACAATGCCGCCTATCAGTGCCCATCCATGCCCAACTGTGCCGCCTATCCATGACAATCTGTGCCACCTATCAGTGCCACCTCATTGGTGCCCATCGGTGCCTGTCACTGCCCATCAGTGAAGGAGAAAACTTACTTATTTACGAAGTTTTGTAACTGAAAAAAAAAAAAAAAAAAAAAACGTTTTTTTTAAAGATTTTCAGTCTTTTTTTTATTTGTTTAGCAGAAAATAAAAATCCCAGAGGCGATCAAATACCACCAAAAGAAAGCTCTATTTGTGGGAATAAAATGATAAAAATTTAGTTTGGGTACAATGTAGCATGACCACGCAATTGTCATTCAAAGTGCGACAGCGATGAAAGCTCAAAATTGGTCTGGGCAGGAAGGTGTATAAGTGCCCTGTATTGAAGTGGTTAAAGTCTTGTTTTACTGCACTTAGAAGAACCTTCTTTGTGTTCTATTCCACAATGACAATGCATATGCATAGTTATTTTAATTTTGGCACCAATTCCATCCTATAGTGTTTATACCATTCCCTTGGAAAACCATCTCAGGGTTTACCTCTTCAATCAACAGTCAGTGGAATTTGATCTAGAACTAACTATTAAAACTATTTGAAGAGAGAGAGAGGAGAGGGGGGGGGGGGGGTGTCTTGAAAGTAATCAAGAAGGCTTGCATTTTTTTTCTTGGGGCGATAGTTCCATCTGCTTTCGTTTTATTCGAGATGTCTTCCCGCAGGTGGTATTCTGCAGCCAGTTCATCTTTTTTTTTCACAAAAAAAAGACTACAGGTTAAGACCTTCATTTTCATTATTACTCTTTGAAGCAATATAGATGACAATTTCTAGTAGATTGTGGACACAAATTCCACTGGAGTGGTAAATGGCTCAATTTTATCTCCTCTAAATAAAAGTATTCTTAACGCATAGTTGTTTTTCTTCTGGTGCCGTTCACTTGTAATACTTTCGGAAAAGGCTGACTAGTTTTAGCTCCAAGGCAGCCTTAACACCCCACTAATTAATCATATTTTTCTTACATCAGATCATCCAACTATAGAATTTTACATATAATCATCCAAATTTCTATCATCTACATAGAAAACTTTTGAAAAGCAAATGACTGAAAAGTGTTCAATCAGAAAACAAGACTTTTTTTAAAGCAGTACTTTGACTGAAATATAATCCACCATTGCTGGACAAAATACAAATGTTTCTTAATGAGGACTATGATACGCCAGTAAAACATTATTATAGAATTAGCTGCTATCTTTGCACCATAGTTGTTTGTTCATTAATTGCTCAACCAACCCTTAATTTATGCCATCTTGCATGGTGACTGAAGCGAATATGACCTTAAATGCCATTTGTTTCCTCATATAGCGTTAGTTATTGAATAAAACAAGGCAGATGTCGCTTTGTTACATGTCAGTTCAACCATGAGGAAATAGTGTATTTAGAAGTGGATTAGAGATGCTTCTTATTTCTTCCAGGTATGCTGCAGAGTTTATAAATTGCAAAGGCACAAATTATTACAAGTCAGATAAAAGTGTATCTGTGTCATCACAGTTCTTGGAGGCTCTTGCCAATTGTCTATGCTTTACAGATCTTCAACAGTCAGTCATTTTTCAGAGAGAGAAGAAACATGTTCTCTGGTGGTCAGTAGGCCTTTCTCAAACAACACTGTGGTCAGGGCAAGCTGAAAAATGAGAATACACGGTACTAGGTTAAGCAGGTTAACAATTACCAATTCAAAGTTCAACAACATTGCTGTATTTTCAGAGAGCAATTGAAAGGCAGTGAGAAGGAATTATATTGCCTCCTTGAACCCCTTTAACCCCACACCAGCACACTTGCATTGCACGTGATTACAGGGTGCTTGCAGGGAGCCACATTCAGTGATAGGGGCCATTTTTGACAGGCAATACTGCCCCCCCAGAACACGACAGCAGGGATTTCTTCTGCATCATGATCCAAAGCATTGTGTCCTTGGCATATGTGCACCCCTGTCTGTGCATCTTTAAGGGGAGGGCAGTTAAAAAAAAAAAAAAAAAAAAAAAAAACAGCAGCTTAGCCATACATTGTTACTGCCCACCAACCGCAACTGTAAACTAGGCCTAAGTGTAAGGCAGATCATTTTGACCTGGCTCACCACACAGGACAAGACGTGTTTATTATTTATTTTTTTAAACAAGTTATACTTACCTACTGTGCAGTGGTTTTGCACAGAGCATCACCGATCCTCCTCTTCTTGGGTCCCTCACCACACTGCTGGACCCTCCCTTACGAGTGCTCCCGAGCCGCTGCTCTGTGTTCCCCGCTCTCTCCTTATTGGCTTACTGGCTGTGATCAACAGCAGTGGGAGCCAAATGCTCACCCTAATGACTCAGCCAATGAGGAGGGAGAGATGCAGGACAGTCAAGGCTCTCATGCACATCAATAGATCAAGATGGGGCTCAGACAGGTATTAGGGGGGCTGCTCACAGGTGTTTTTTTACCTTGAGCCTTTACAACCACGTTAAAGTGTTAATAAACATAAAACAGTTTCTGTGTACATCCCTTTAAAATTCTGCACTATAGTTGTGTGTAATATAGTTATCAATTTGTTACTGTTACTACTTGCAAATACCTAGTTATAGACACCAACATCTGCTTAATAATTATATAGGGAATCACAATTTGAGATAACTGCCATGAACACTCAATTTTTAAAATATTTCCTAAAATAAACACAAAAACATTATCTACCTTTTCATCGATAGTCTCACAGGGAAGGTCGTCAACAGTCACGTAATTTGGGTAGGAATGCAGAAGATAATCTATGGCATCCACATGCTGAATCAGAATGAATAGGAAGAATGGTAAGTTTATTACATACAGATAAAGAATCTGCACATATTGAATAAAAAAAAAAAAAAAAAAAAAAAATCTGGACTATTCCCCTTACCCTATACCCACACAGGGCTTTAGAATTAATTTTCAACTGTACTGTAGCTTCAGTTTGGCAGTAAAAGTATATTCATTCAACATCCAGTTCCTAAAATGTTTCCGATTTTGGTATGATCTTTGTAATTATTGCTTACCATTATTGCATATTCTCTCATCTGTATTAGATCATAAGCGATTGTAAATTACTATTTCTTCAACCAAAGCTCTTAGCATATTATTGCCAGATTTACATTCATTGTTTGTAGTAGTATAACAAGAAACTATTACTCTGTAAACCCGGCCTTACTAATAGGTGCAATTCACTAGAACAGTGGATTTTTCATTTAAAAAAGTGTATGTTTAATACAACTTTACAATTGAGCATTTACTTAGACGTGATCAAAGTATGCTTATGCTACAGTAGAGGTCTAGAATCTGTCTGAAAGTGATAACTGAATTACAAGACTGGCTACACAGAACTGCAAAATCGTTTAGCATGTAGAGCAATTTCCATATGTACAATATCTCACAAAACTGAGTACACCCCTCACATTTTTGTAAATATTTTATTATATCTTTTAATATGACAACACTGAAGAAATGACACTTTACTACAACGTAAAGTAGTGAGTGTAAAGCTTGTATAACTGTAAATTTGCTTTCCCCTCAAAATAATTCAACACACACCCATTAATGTCTAAACCACTGGCAACAAAAGTGAGTACACCCCTAAGTGAAAATGTCCGAATTGGGCCCAATTAGCCATTTTCCCTCCCCGGGTCATGCGGCTCGCTAGTGTTACAAGGTCTCAGGTGTGAATGGGGAGCAGGTGTGTCCAATTTAGTGTTATCGTTCTCACTCTCTCATACTGGTCACTGGAAGTTCAATATGGCACCTCCTGGCAAGGAACTATCTGAGGATCCGAAAAAAAAAAAGAATTGATGCTCCGCGTAAAGATGGCCTATAAGAAGATTGCCAAGACCCTGAAACTGAGCTGCAGCATGGTGGCCAAGACCATAAAGTGGTTTAACAGGACAGGTTCCACTTGTAACAGACCTTGCCATGGTCCACCTAAGAAGTTGAGTTCATGTGCTCAGCAACATATCCAAAGGTTATCTTTGGGAAATAGCCATATAAATGCTGCGCCAGCATTGCTGCAGAGGTTGAAGATGTGGGAGGTCAGCCTGTCAGTGCTCAGACCCTACGTCGCACACTGCATCAAATTGGTCTGCATGGTTGTCATCCCAGAAGGAAGCCTCTTTTAAAGATGATGCGCAAGAAAGCCCACAGTTTGCTGAAGACAAGCAGACTAAGGACATGGATTACTGGAACGATGTCCTGTGGTCTGATGAGACCAAGAAACTTATTTGGTTTAGATGGTATCAAGTGTGTGTGGCGGCAAGCAGATGAGCAGTGCAAAGACAAGTCTTACCTAAAGTCAAGCATGGTGGTGGGAATGTCATGGTCTGGGGCTGCAAGAGTGCTGCCGGCACTGGGAAGTTACAGTTCATTGAGGGAACCATGAACGCCAACATGTACTGTGACATACTGAAGCAGAGCATGATCCCCCTCCCTTTGTAGACTGGGCCACAGGGCAGTATTCCAACATGATAATGACCTCAAACACACCTCCAAGACAACCACTGCCTTGCTAAAGAAGATGAGGGTAAAGGTGATGGACTGGCCAAGCATGTCTCCAGACCTAAACTCTAGTGAGCATCTGCGGGGCATCCTCAAACGGAAGATGGAGCTGCGCAAGGTCTTCAACATCCACCAGCTCCGTGGTGTTGTCATGGAGGAGTGGAAGAGGACTCCAGTGGTGTGAACCTGTGAAGCTCTGGTGAACTCCATGCCCAAGAGGGTTAAGGCGGTGCTGGAAAATAATGGTGGCCACACAAAATATTGACACTGTGGGCCCAATTTGGACATTTTCACGTATACTCATTTTTGTTGCCAGCAGTTTAGACATTAATGGCGGTGTGTGTATTTTGAGGGGGCAGAAAATTTACACTGTGCTACAATGTAAAGTAGTGAGTGTACAGCTTGTATAAAAGTGTAATTTCTTCAATGTTGTCACATGAAAAGATAATAAAATATTTATAAAAATGTGAGGGGTGTACCTACTTGTAAGATACTGTATATTTAACTGGAGTTTAACAAATCTCCCTAAAACACGCATGAATTTTTAATGTTTCTCGGATTTTAAACCCAAATTACACCCATCTTTTCGAGTTTCAGAGGGGGAACCAAAGAAAGTGAAAGGGTTGACCACAGCAACCATATACAGGTTGACATTTCAAATGGAGGTTTAAAATTGCACTACAAACATTTTCATTTCCAATAGATATGCCAAACTTGTCCTACCCTCTGTGAACATGTGTTTTACTCAAGATTCTTTCTGTGGTTCAAGCTTATGCCCCCAAACCATTAATATAGTGTGCAAATATTGGACACTACAACTAATAACCGATTCATAGGTCCTTTGCAGTCAACAAGACTATTAGAAAACTAACATACTAACATTATAACTTTTTTAAAGAAGAAATAACAGTTTAGTTTAAACTAGCCGCTTATGCTGTTTTGACTAGTGGACCAATGACAGGGCACACTTCGCTGCCCAGGACAAAAAGAAGAGCATAAAAAAACATTGTGCCTCTATTCTTCTTTTTCATCCCTTGCTTGGTAGTATTGTGCATTTAGTCTGAATAACTCAGCATCCCAGCTTTGACAAGATAGCCACTCACGCTTGATTGAGTCCAGATGCACAATCAGGGCTCAAACATCACACATATCCGGCAAAGGAAAGTCCTAAAAAAATAAAAAAATAATAGGTGCTGGAACTATGCAAGCATCTTGTAAAAATATCGGAGGAGCAGAGATAGGCCAGATGGCATGGCCACTCACTAGAAGTGCAGAAGACTCACAGGAAAGCCTAGGAATCAATGAGCTGAAAAAATGGGGACGTGAAGGTCCATGATGTCTACAGAATCCAGAACTTCCCCCTCAGAGGGAGACTTGAACAGATCTGGTGGGTTCAATGTGGAATTTCTGGACTTGAGTGAAGACATTTAAGGCCTTGCGCTCAAAGAGAGGGCACATAGCCCCTTTTTGGTTTGGGAAAATGTGAATAGGTTGGAGTAGAAGCACAGGAACTGTTCTGCCACAGGAACGGGGACAATGCCTTTCACCAAAAGACCCAGCAGGGCTGTATGGAGACTTGCTAATCTGTACAGTGACACAGAAAGCTTGGAATAAAGGAATCAAAGAGTGTTTGTAGAAGCAACAAGCTATAGTTTCATTCTCTGCACAACATCTCGCACCCAAGCAGTATTTTCGAATCTCGGTCGGTTCAGCAGTAACCAGTTAACATATGAACTGTTAATGGTCAGACTGAATCTACCAAGTTGATCAATCAACCAAACTGTGTACATCCAGCCTGAGGGATTCTCTTGTGATTATCGCTAGTGGCTCCTATAGCCCCTAGCAATAATCACTGTCTTCTCCCGGTGGGGATGGCTTTTATGGCCGGGAGAAGACAGTGATTATTGCCTGGTCAGCACTGTCTGTGTTGATGGGAGAATCAAATTTCTTTCCTGCAGGCCCGCCTAACTTTGGAAAGTGGGGGCACACCCTCATGTTGAATATTTATCTGAGGTTTTGAGGACAGAAACTTGTGGGTGGGCTGGGTGCCAGACTAGGGCTTGGCTTTGGAAACTGAGGCCTGGGAGGAACAAAAGACTTTTCTTGGCCTCTGTTCACAGAGTCTTTTCAGCTCTAGGCTTTCTGCTGAGGAATAAAGGATACTCTTGTGGCCAGAGACCACATTCATGGGGGCATTCTGGGTGGCCTTGAAGAGACATCCCTCAAAGAGCATGTGTCCTTTTAAATTGTAGATCAAGGTTTCTCAACCTTTTTATCTGAGAAACCCTTGGCAAAAGTTTGAGATCTCGGGGTACCCTTAACCACTTACCGCCCGGAGCGATAGCCAAATTGCTATGAGGAAGGCTCCAGCCAATGTAGAACTGCTGTTTGTGCTCAATAAAAAGATTTGTAAGAAGAAGCAATCGTGTTGCCGGCATTTCTTGCTATTTTCATGTTCATGGGACACAACAAGCCTGAGTACCGATATTCAGCTCATTACTTTACAATTGTGCGGTAGAACTTGGGTGAGTCTTTGTCTACATTATAGCCGAATGGCTGGCTAATTTTGGGAGGCTCACGCAGCCGGAAGCATCCGTGATTGCTGGGTCCTTAGGACCCAGCGCATCACGAATCAGGTTAAAGAGCCAATGACAGTGGCCCTTTACCACATGATCGAACATAGCACTAACAGCACTGGTGGAGTGCTCTTTGACCTGAAAAGGTGGAACCTTCCTCTTCAAGCCATAAGCTTGAATAATTACCTGCCAAATCCATCTGGCAATAGTGGATTTTGATGCTGACAAAAATCATCTGTTTTTCGAATCTGAGCAGTCGCCTTCAAATAGATCTCGACTTGCTCTCACTACATCCAAAGAATGTAGTGACTTTTCTTCCTTAAAACAGGGTTCTGGATAAAATTAAGGTAAAACAATATCCTGGTTTAGGTGAAAACCTGAAACCACCTTTGGCATAAAGCAAGGATGAGGACGCAATACTACTCTATCCTTGTAAACAATTAAATATGGCTCTTTACAAGAAAGAGCCGCCAACTCTGATACCTTTCTTGCAGAAGAAATGGCTACCAGAAAAACTAGCTTCCTTGTCAAAAGGACCAAAGGAATATGTCGTAACGACCCAAAAGGCTGCTCCTATAATGCCAACAGAACTAAATTCAAATCCCAAGGGTTCAGGGGTGCTCTAACCACTGGATTAAGCCACGTTACCCCCTGTATAAAACTTTGGATCAAAGAATGCAAAGAAATCGGACGTTGAAACAATACTGATGAGGCTGAGACCTGGCCCTTGATAGTACTCAAGGCCAGTTTCATCTCTAGCCCCATTTGCAGGAAGGCAAGAATTCTACCTATGACATACTTCCTAGGATGCCAACCCCTGGATTCACACCAAGAAACATATGCCTTCCAGACTCTATAATAAATGACTCTGGAAGCTGGCTTCCTTGCATTAATCAAGGTAGGTATCACTGAGCCTGAAAGCCCACAATTATTTAGAATGTGGGTTTCAATAGGCAAAATCATTAAATTTAGCATTTGTAAAGTAGGATGGAACACTGGTCCCTGCGATAGCAGGTCTGGATGTGGTGGTAAGGTCCGTGGGTCTCCTACTGCCATCTTTACTATTTCTGCATACCAAGATCTTCTGGACCACAAGAACTAACGACTTCCTTTCTCGCTTGATCCTGCGACGAAGTCAAGATAGCAGAATAGCAGGGAATGCATAAATCAGTGATAACTAATCCCATGGGGTCACCAAAGCATCTGTTCCACATGAGAGTGGATCCCTTGTTCTTGACACAAAGTTGTTGATTTTGTTGTTGAACCTGGACGCAAACAGATCTACATCCGGGATCCCCCATCTTTGGCATATAGCCAGGAAGATGTCAGGGTGAAGGGACCATTCCCCAGGGAACAACTGCTGGCGACTTAGGTAGTCCGCCTGCCAGTTCTCTACCCCTGGAATAAAGATTGCCGAAATGCATGGCACATGTTCTTCTGCCCAGGTTAGGATATGGTTTACCTCTGCCTGGGCTGCCTGACTTCTGGTGCCCCTTTGGTGATTGATATAAGCCACTGCTGTGGCCTTGTCAGACTGAATCCTGACAGGAGATTTCTCAACCTGAATGTCCAGGCCCTTAGTGCTAGACGCGCTGCCCTAATCTCTAGAATGTCGATGGGCAAGGTCCTTTCGGTTCTGGACCATTTCTCTTGGACAGACGCTTCTTCCAGGACTGTTCCCCAACCTAAAAGGCTGGCATCTGTTACCACCTTCCAGGTAACTGGTAAGGATTCCCTTTCTGCAGATTCTCGGACATCCTCCACCAACTGAGGCTCTGGCACACTTTTGGTGGCAAATGCATTGTAAAATCTAGTGCCTGAATCTTCTTGTTCCAGGCTGATAGGATACTGTTTTACAGCAGTCTTGAATGGAACTGAGCATAGGGAACTGCATGAATGAAGCCACCATCTTCCCCAACAACCTCATAGAAAGGCGAATGGAGGGACCCTTGTTTGCCCTGACCCCGTGAACCAGCTCCTTTATGGCGCTGATCTTTGCCTAGGGTAAAAAAACCTTCTTATGGGCTGTATCTATGACCAGACCCAAATACTCTAATCTTCTTACTGGCTTTAAAGAAGATTTCTCTAGGTTGAGGAACTAACCTAGGCATTACAGGCAGCTGACTGTGGTGACCATGCTTTGGTCCAAGCGGCATACTGACGGGTCTATCAAGAGCAGGTCATTCGGAAAGAGGGTGGGGGAGTGGCCGGATGTGTAAGGTGCGGCGGGTGTGCGCGGAGATGTGAGTGAGGGTCTGACAGGCTCTCTCCCTGTGCTTCCATTGCTATGCACACAGTGGCTGGGGAGATGGAGCGACTGAGCGGCTGAGCGGAGCGGCGAGTGGCGGGGCACGGATAAAGCGAGGAGACAGGGGAGACTTCGGAGTTTGCCGAGGGGAGCCGAGGCATTCCGAGGCTCGCCGGAAGTTGCCGAGTCCCGCCGAACCACGCCGAGTCAAGCCGGAAGGACCCGCGGTATGAGAAACACCACGGGATACGCTATGGCCGAGTACTGAGGGTCTCGGGGGACACGCTGAGAGCGGTGAGAGGAGCTGCATATGGCTGTGGAGTGGAGGAGATTAAAATCTCCAAAGGCTTGAGGTATGTGAAGGGGGGATGGGAGGATCGGACGGAGGAAGAGGAGTCAGAATATTCAACAGCAGCGAAAGGGGCTACCTGTTCCCTCTACCCCAGACCCCAGTCCCAGCTGCGCAGTGGTAAGAAGATCTGTATAAGTACACATTAGAGATACGTATTAAGGAAGATTCCAACTTATATATAATGTGGACTGATACTTTACCATCTCTAAACACTCCATGCTGGTTAATAATGGTCAGCCCGACTTGTGAACTATAAAGTATAAGATCTGTGTGTATGCTTGAACCGCTGGGATCTCTCTTTTTTTTTTTTTTCCTCTTCTGAAATCGCATAAGAGAGGTATAGCGAGATATATCCTGTTTACATTGGCCTCGGCATTGAATAACGTTTTTTTTTTTAAATGAAGGAAAAATGATTGATGTTGATCAGTTGATTATCTAGCAACCTAGCACACGGGACTTTCTTATTTGCCCCCCTCCATTATTGCCTTCCCTTCCCCCCCTCCCTTTTACCCTGGATCTCTTTTGAGGTGGTAGGGGAACATTTACTTAACTTCTCTAAGATTCTTTGGACTATAATATTGGCCTCTGGGGTTGTTTCTTTTTATCCTCGAATAAAAGATGGCGAGGCGTCGAGGAGAAGAACATGTGCTAGTGGAGAGTGAAGGAGCCCAGCATCTTCGCTCCTCAAAAGAAAAGAACTTACAAGTAGCACAAGCTGCTGCAGCAAAATTAGAACGGTACACTCGCACATCAGGTCAGTCTCCAACAAGGGGAGAGCAACAGATATCGCTGGCTCAACCTACACATACAAAGCCGCAACAGGGGGGCTCAGGGGACAGAAAAAGCCAGGGCCAATCCTCAGCATTAAATACTACTGGCGCACCAGGTACAAAGAATGCAAGTAAACGTCAAGGGGTAACCCATGGGGAAGCGGAAATCTCTGCTAAGAGTATTATACCCGCCGAGGAGGACCCAACCTTGAGAGAGGTTCTTCAGGCGGTTAATGCATGCAAAAAGTCATTGGGAGAGTTATGCGGTCAGTTTAAGAGTATGAAGGAGGAGATTTCACTGATCAGACAGGACATGCAAAAAGCAGCAGAAAGAACAGCACTGCTAGAAACAAGGATAAGCCAAATGGAAGATGATTTGCACCCAGTGCAGCAAGAAGTTGTTAGCATGAGGAAACAACTAGTCAATCAATATACCAGAGTGGATGAAATAGAAAATAGACTCCGCAGAGATAACATAAGGCTGCTGGGACTACCTGAGGGAAGTGAAGGACCTGATCCTATAAAATTCTTGGAATCATGGTTTATAGAAAAGTTTGGCAGAGAAAAATTCTCAGCATTTTTTTCAATAGAAAGGGCACATCGAGTCCCTTTCAAGCCCCCACCTACAGGGGGTCGTCCCAGGCCAATGATTCTGAAATTTTTCAACTATAATGACAAAGTGGTATTGATGCGAAGGGCAAGGGACTTGGGCAACGTTATGTATAATGATGTGAAGATTTCTTTTTTCCAGATTACTCGCCAGAATTACAGAGACGTAGGGCTGAGTTCTTAGAGGTTAAACGTACATTACGGTCCCATGGGATCACATATGCCCTCTTATACCCAGCGCGTTTGCGAATAGCGGCGCTGGGGGGAACACAGCTGTTTGAATCCCCGGGTGATGTAGTCTTATGGTTGGAGGCTAATAAAGAGTCATTATAGACATATTAGGGGGGTGGGGGAGGAGTGAAGGGGGAAGTGGGATTTCTTATGCTTCACTTTTTGTTACTGAGTATTTTTTTTTTTGGGAGCACGGGGAGAGAGATGAGAGTGGTCTAAATGAGGTATGAAATATTGATAGAAGGGGAGATAAGGGCAAAATCTGTGATAATTCTTGTTACTTGTTTATCATCACTACTGGTGTCTGCACTTTTCTCGGTGGAAGAAGAAGGTCATAAGAGTGGGGAAGGGAAGAATGGGAAGGATGGTAGGGTGGAGTGTGAGAAGGCCATGAGTACCCCCTTGGGGGAGTGCCTAGATAGGTGGAGGGTAGGGGGGGTGGGGAGGGAGGGGGTTATTAGAAATGGGTGGGAAGGGAGAGAGGAAGGATTGGATCAAGTAATTTTGGTGTTAGGGGATTACAAGAAGTTGAAGGTTGAACACTGTATAGAGGGTGCACAAATAGTAGTTAATTCAGAAGTTAACATTATAAAGATGACACAATTATGGGGATTTCATATTTTAGGAGGTTGGGGATGGAGCACGAATAGTGTATCCTCACCCCTCCGTTCACTTTATTGTTTTTGGATGCTGAATGGTGCAGGATAAAATACTTAATGTCGCCTCCTGGAATATAAGAGGCCTGGGGACCCCAATTAAACGAGCAGCGGTTTTTTCAATGTTGAGAGGCATGGGATCGGATTGGCTTGTCTGCAGGAGACACATTTAACAAAATTAACCATACCCCAACTTAAAAATAGGAGGTATCAAAATCAGTACCACTCTACTTATACATCTTACTCGAGAGGAGTAAGTGTGTTGATAGGTACGGGTGTGAGGTTCTCTTGCAGACAGGCCAGTATTGATGAATTCTGTCGCTATGTTTTTTTATATGGTAGTTTGGAGGATAAACCTTATGTCTTAGCAGGTGTTTATGTTCCGCCCCCGTTTAAGATGGAGGTGGTGTACAAACTTATGGACTTCCTGGTGGATAAGGAGGAGGCTCCAGTTATAATGCTAGGGGACTTTAATGAAGTCCTTGATAGATGGACTGATAGATTCCCCATTAAAAGTCAATTGGGAGAGACAGGGTCAACAAGACTGTCACTTCCTGAAGGAAGTGGGACTGATAGACATATGGAGAGTGAGGAATGTGAACGCTAAGCAATATTCCTGCTTCTCAAGTTCGCATTCGACACTCTCCCGAATAGATTTGGCCCTGGGAAATGAGGAAGTACTACAGGACGTAAGGAATATAGAGTATCTGCCTAGAGGGATATCGGATCACTCTTTATTGAAAATAGTATTGAGTATAGGGGAAAAAAAAAAAGAATAACAGCGGAGGGTTGGAGAATTAGCCCATTCTGGTTGGAATTATTGACAGATGTAGAAGAAATCCCAATAAATATAAAAGAGTTCTTGGTATTTAATATAGGTACGGCTCCGGATAATATAATATGGGACGCATTAAAAGCGTTTGTCAGAGGCATTTTGATCAAGCAGGTAGCTAAAATCAAACAGAAAAATAGGAGCTGGGAGGAAAAGATTAGGAAGGAAGTAATAGAGGCAGAGGAGAACTATGTTAAAGACCCTACTTATGAAAAAAAAGAGATATGGTTGAATAAACAGCAGGGGTACAGATCGGTAATTATTAAAAGGGAAGAAAATAAGCGGTTATTCCAGAAGCAATGTCGCTTTGGAGAAGGAGAGAGTGTGGGCAGGATGCTGGCTCAGCTAGTAAAAACTAACTCCCCCCCATCTATAATCCCAGTGATCAAGTCCATGAATGGAACAGTTCTCGCAAACGGGAAGGAGATTGTAGAAACATTTAGAGCCTTCTATGAGGACTTATATAGAGCCCGAGGTCAGAGAAATGAAGTTGAGATGGGTGTTTTTCTGGAGAAAGCGAAACTTCCAACCCTCACACAAGAGGAGAGGGAGGACTTGGAAGCCCCCTTAACCTTGAGTGAGATACAGCAGGCGGTGTTAGGTATGGCCAATCAAAAATCTCCAGGGCCAGATGGCCTGCCGGTGGAGATATATAAAAAATATAGTGATATCCTACTTCCAGAACTACTTAGGACTCTAAAGGGGGCTAAGTTAGAGGGGAGACTACCCGCATCTATGAGGGAGGCGACCATTATTGTGATACCAAAGGAAGGGAAAGACCCCCAAGAGGTAGCCTCATATAGACCAATATCACTTTTATGCTCGGACGCAAAAATTTTAGCTAAGGCATTGTCAAATAGGCTAAATAAGGTAATTAAGAAGCTTATACATATAGATCAGACAGGCTTCATTGCAGGGCGATCAACTAGTATGAATATAAGAAGGGCATTTTTAAACATTCAGGCACCCCCGGTGGGTGTGGGCTCGAGGGCCATCCTGTCTTTGGACATGACAAAAGCCTTTGACAGTTTAGAATGGGAATACTTGTGGCGTGTCTTGGAGGGATGTGGGTTTGGACCCACATTCATCGGGTGGATTAAAATGTTGTATAGTGCTCCCAGTGCGAAAGTAAGAATAAATAAAGAACAATCTGAAAGGATAGAAATGAGCAGAGGGACAAGGTAGGGGTGCCCACTTTCCCCAATGCTCTTCGCTATTGCAATGGAGCCATTAGCGACCGCTATTAGATTAGATCCGGGGATAGCAGGGTTTCAAATGGAAAAGGGTTGGGAGGAAAGGATTGCGTTATATGCGGACGATGTTCTCCTATTTTTAGGGGACACTGATCAATCTTTGGTAAGGGCAATTAAACTAGTGGAAAATTTCGGAGGATTTTCGGGTCTAATAATAAATTGGGGAAAGTCAGAGCTGCTTCAATTAGATAAACCAGGTGTGGGAATTGCAATGGGGATTCCGCAGTTGGAGGTGGTAGAGGTAATGAAATACCTCGGCATATATTTAACAGTGGACCTAGAGCAATATGTTGATAAAAATTTGGCCCCGTTAATTGGTAAATTTAAGCGAAGCTGTGATGCCTGGAGTCGACTCCCACTGTCAGTAGCGGGCAGATGTAGTCTGATAAAGATGATATGGCTGCCACAATTATTATATGTTCTGCACAATGCCCCAGTGTGGATAGGGAAAAAGTGGTTTAAAAAATTTGAGACCCTCTTCCGTTAGTTAATCTGGAGGGGGGGACAGGCGAGGATTCGACTCCAGGCATTGCAGCAGCCAATAGATAGGGGGGGTTTAGCGGTGCCTAGCCCCAGGAATTATTACTTAGCAGCTCAGATGCAACACCTGGTGGGTGGTGATCAGGAGGGAGAGGTTAACCCAAATGGTAAAGCAATGCTGATAGGTGCCCCACATAAAACCATGGTGGAGGTACTAGAGGCAAGTTCTTTCCACCGTAAGGACCCCATAATAAACATGGTATGCAAAGTATGGAAAACGGCAAAAATGATGTTAGGATGTAAAGGATGGACAGATTATACCCCATTATGGGATAATATGAATCTACAAGAAGTACTGTCAATTGGGAAAATTAGTATCTGGGAGAAGAAGGGTATAACCAGGTTAAGTCAAATCTATGACGGTACAACCCTGAAAACATTTATGGATTTAAAAAGGGAATTTGATGTTCCGCAAAAAACAGTTTATCGATACTTGCAGCTCCGACACGCCCTGGCAGCGCAGTTTGGTCCACAGATACCGGAACGGGATAAGATATCCCTACCCCAGAAGATAATGGAAGTAGATAAACCCCGGGGAGTCATTTCCGCCCTTTATGAACTACTATGCAAGACATCTGAAACAGAGACAGGCTTAGTTAAGCAAAAGAAGAAGTGGGAGGAGGATATAGGCGAAATCACAGAGGAACAATGGAAGAGAATATTGGAATTAGGTCCATGGGTATCAGTCTCCCCGTCACAGAAAGTATCACATTTAATGTTGATACACAGGGCCTACTTCACCCCTAAGAGGCTGTTACTATTTGGAAAGAGGAAGGATGCCGACTGCCCTAGATGCCGAGGATATGGGGACCTTATACACATGGTGTGGAGGTGCCCAAAGCTTTTTCGATATTGGGAAGGAATAGTAGAAATTATAAATAAAACTTTTGGGACTAAGCTAGATCTAGACCCCAAAACCTGTATTTTAGGATATAGGAAAATAACGGGGGAGCAAAAAAATACTACGTTGGCAGTTATACGGTGTTTATTTCAAGCGCGGAAATTGATCGCGCAGAAATGGCAATCTGAGAGGGCGCCTCTTTTGGGTGAATGAACCCTAGTTGTCAATGATACAATCTGGAAAGAGAAGACTGTATACATACGCAGGGGAAACCTCAGGAGGTTTGAGAAAATTTGGAGGCCATGGCTGAATGAAATAGGGTACCCACCTGATCAATAAAAAATTGGATGTAGAATAAAGCAATTTAAAAACTATGGAGGGTGAAATTGGAGGCCTGTGTTCAATCTGGAGGGGGGGGGGGGGGGGGGGTGGGGGGGTGGGAGGGGAGGAGGGGAGGGGAGGAGGGGAGGAGGGAGTAATAAAATAGTGGTCAAGTAAAAATAGAAAATGCTGGAATTACCTAACAAAAGAAATATCCGTGTTACCGGTACGCAGTTAACCTGTATCTACTTCATGTAACTCTTGTCTTTATCTCTAATTTTTTTTTTTATTATGAAGTAAAATAAACAAAAAGATTTTAAAAGGAAAGATAATAGTAATAATAAAGGATATAAAAAAAAAATAATAATAAAAATAAATAAAAATGCATATGATGGTTCAGCAGCCCAGCCAATTTCACACAAGTGGTGATAAGAGCAGGTCATTCAGATATGCTATTATTGGTATACCTTGAATCCCTTATATGGGCAGAAGTTTTGGAAACACCCAAGGTGCAGTAGCTAGACCGAAAGGCAAGGCTACAAACTAAAAGATAAGTTTTTCTACTTCGAAACGCAGCTAAATCTGGGGAGCAGGGAAAATAGGGACGCTCTCACCTTGTAGGATGGAGACTACTGATTGGATTTATTCAATGCGAAAATGGCGAATCTTCAGGAACCAGTTTAGAACTTTGAGATCTAGAATGGGTCTGACATCCCGTTTTGGTACTGTGAAAAGGTTTGAATAAAACCCCATCCCCTGCTCTTCCATGAGGACCACTATGATCACTTTTTGCGTCAAAAGTCGGTCTAACTCTCGAAAGAGACTTTTTTCTCTAGAACTTTGGGGACACCTGAGGAAAAGAGGAGATGGGAATTCTCGGAACTCTAGTTTGTAACCTAGAGCTATTGTAGAGACCACCCATCTGTCCCAAAATTCTTCCTGCCAAACCTTTGAGAACTGCTGAAGTCTTCCCCCCACTGGAACGAGCGGGGGTGTCCCTTCATAAAGAGGCTTTAGCGTTCTGTGTTGCGGGTTTCCTCCCCCAGGACTTCTTTGTCCCTGGGGTCAACCCTGAGGTCTACTTCTTAAACCTAACGGTGGAGGCTGTTGCGACTGCCTGGAGGCTGATGCCCCTGGCACTGGAGAAAGCCAGTTTAAATGAGAGATGTTTACTCTTTTTCTTAACTGGTAAAAGGGTACTTTTCCCACTTGATATTTTTTCGGATATATTTTTTCAAATCCTTCCCAAACAGGATTTTTCAACACGGAAGGAAAACCAGCCAAGAGCTTTTTGCATGGCGCTTCAGCTGACCGACTTTTCAACCATAAGATTCTATGCATATGTACCAACCCAAGCGTAAGGCAGTTTTTGTGGTATTTGAACCACCTCCTCTGGTCATAGTGCTGAGCACCAACGCAGAGGTACTATCGAAAAAAATGCACCCACTACTGAGCAATAGTCCAGCAACTGCCACTGCTATTAAGCTCAGCCTGATGCCTAGTAAATGTGCCTGGGAATGCCCGTGTCACCCACTCATATGGCACCCATCCGCTCTGTGTCCCAATGGTGGCGGGAGAGGTGCGGCCCACTGCCGGCTGATGCCATGCTCCTTCTGCCTGGAGTAAAGCTATCCAGATGGGGGGGACATAATTAGGAGAACCCCTCCTTCCCACGACTTTACCTGGAGCTTTGGGCTGGAGGAAGTGTGCAGCTTGTACACAGAGTGAGACTGACAATCATGGAACAGGTACGTGCTCTTGACAGCCCCCGGTGGTGACTATAGGCATGACAGCATTTAATTAAAGGAGAAAAAAACCACAAGAATTTGAAAAATTCCTCAGGAATCTCTCTTACCTTATCCAGCTGCAGGGTTCTGCTGTGGTAACAGCCCCAATCTTCACCATTCACTGTGGGCTCCATTAAAAAAAAAGTCAGGGACTGGAGCCCCCTTTTTATCAGGGGATCCACAGCCCTGGGCCTGTAAAAAGCACCCCGCCAGAAATATGGCTGAAAAAAAAAACAAATACTGGATCCTGGGGTCCAGCTCTCTAAAAAGAGAAGTGTAAAACCTTGTTTCTTCGGACACAAGGCCTGGGTACCATTCATTCAGCCTGGAAAAGACACTTTGAATAGATCCGGTTGCATGGCTTGCCCCAGCAAGGAATATTCCAATGGAGCTCAGCACAGCACATCTTTATTCGTGACCAACACCTAAGACACTTTCTGAAAAACTGAGGTACTCCCGGTAAGGGGAGGGGTTATATGGGGAACTGAACTTCCTGTTTAGGGTGTGCCAGTGTCCATCACCTGAAGGTGCTATATAACCCATACAGTTATTACAGTGGCTCTGTGTCCCATGATGTACGATAAAGTAAACAGCATGTGTCCACGACTACAAATTGTTAATGGGGGGGGAGCGTCGCCTTCAGTGATCAAATGATCAAGTCCTACCTTGCTGTAAGAAAAACCCCCCTTTGGTATATATAAAAAAAAGTCTATTTATTTTTTCAATTTGGCCATTTATAATACATATGTAATTTACCATAAATTCACAGAGACCCCTGTATCCTATCTGCATTATCAAGTAGAAATTGTCGCTGCCCTTTTGTACTCTGAAGACCCACCAGAGCAGACTCCAAAAAAGCCATTTGCCAGAGAAAGTCCCTCCCTGTGAAACAGGTCAAAGACGTCAAAAGAAATGCAGAGTGTGCTCCAGAGGAGGGACACCAGTTTTTATTGTCCCCAGTATCTTTTCCAACCAGGCCTCTGCATAGGTGACGGTTTCTACCGTTACCATACTTCTCTACATTAATTGTGAAGTATGGTGAACGTAATTCTCAATTCCTACCATTTGCTTTCACACCCCTTATGCCACTGCCTGCTCCTGAACTGCCCCTGGCCTGATTTTTCGACCACGCCTCTGCCTGCTATCTAAACTGTACATACCTTTTCCTGCTCCAGAACTTACCCTGGCCTGTTATTCAACCACGCTTCTGCCTACCGCTTAAACTGTACACACCTCTGCCTGCTCTGGAATTGATCCTGGTCTGTTTGATCAAGTTTTTTGCCTGCCTCTTGGACTGATATTTTACCCTGCTACTGTAGTAGTGGAATGCATAATACAGGGGTCTCTCATATGTGAAGGACTCCTAATTGTTTTTCAGAACTTATTTTTTGGTTCTCTTATTCCCAGATTAGGGTCTGGAGACCGGAGGCCTTAAGTGGGGACGCTTCTACCCATCCCCATTCTTTCCTGACCGAGGCCCGATATTTCTGCCTGCTGCCGACTTTCTGCCATCATGCCTGTCGCATGAACTGACCACACCTGTGACTGATACTTGTACTATGGACCAATATTTCCAAAAACTTGAATGGAAAAAAAAAGACAAAAATTTCATATGGGTACAGTGTTGAATGACTGAGTAATTGTGATTCAAAGTGTGAGCACTAAAAGTTGAAAGTTGGCCTGGTTAGGAAGGGAGTATAAGTGTCCAGTGGGCAAATGGCTAAAATTATGTTCACATCTGCAGCCCACAGAACATCGGTGTGATCAGCGAGCTTCTGATCTAACTATTTTTAGAAATAGCATTTAATAGGGATGGTTGAGGCTAGATCATGGTGCCCGATAGCAGCGTGCAGCTGCTAGCGCTACAGTTCCCCAAAGGAAGCATGGTAGCAGTTTTTTTTTTTTGCCTGCTAAAAACTATTTATCTGGTCCCAGGAGGCGCGACTGTGTTGCTGTGGTATACAAGTCGGGTCCCCTCTGCGGCAGTGGTGGAAGAGACTGTGTTCATCTGGAGCGTGGAGTTTAGAGCCTAGAGCAGAGCAGCGTTGAGCAGCACTCGTGGTGTCTGGTTGCGGTGGAGGCAACAGTGAGGTTGTCGGGGGAGGCGTCTCGGCCGGTGACGATACCTGTAACCAGCCTCCTCATCCCTCTGCCTGAGATCAGCCCATCAGGCTGCGGTTTCAGCTGGCCATGGCAGGGTGAAGCAACAGCTGATGTCAGCCACAGTGTGGAAAGCCCAGAAACCTACCACTGGAGCCATGGTTAACCAACCATGGGAAACTCCCTTCTACAGCCAGCATACAGTAAGTGTGTGTCGGTGTCTTACTATTATTGCTAAAGATTAAATACTTGCACACTCTTACTTGCAAGACGTGTAAACTTTAGGAACTGCTTGTTGCATGTATACTATCAGCTTCATTCCGGACACTCTATCCTGCTAAGCCTTCCTGCAAATAGCTGAGGGAAATGCCTTACTGCTTTGGCTGCCCTAATTCCTTTGTTTAAGGACTTGCTCTCTCCCCCTGCTTCTCACCTATTTTGCTAAGCTTGCTCATTGGCCAATTGATGTTAAACAGTAAAGCTTTTAAACTGATCACTAATTCTTTCTTTTTGCCATCTACCTGTCGTCTTTGCCCTGTTGTGCTTGCCTATCTACATACTCAAACCTGAAAAATCAGCTTTAGCAAAGGCAATAAGTTGGTGTAAACATTCTGGCACCTGAGATCTATTCCAGTTTGTTTTTGCTTGTGGGTCCACTTCAAATGAGTAGAGGCCCAGGCCCAAACTACAAACTATCAAATCTTACTCGGTTAACCACTTCAGCCCTGAAAGGTTTACCCCCCTTCATGACCAGGCCATTTTTTGCAATACAGCACTGCGTTATTTTAACTGACAATTGCGTAGTCGTGCAGTGCTGTAACCAAATAAAATTTCTATCTTTTTTTCCCACAAATAGAGCTTTCTTTGGTGGTATTTGATCACCATTGCAGTTTTTATTTTTTGAGCTATAAAACGAAAAAAAAAAAAAAAAAAAACTAGTTTTGAAAAAATATATATTTTATACTTTATGCTATAAAACATGCCCAATACAAAAATGTAAAAAATCTAATTCATCAATTTAGGCCAATATGTACTCTGCTACATATTTTTAGTAAAAAAAAAAAAATAATAATCCTAATAAGCATATATTGATTGGTTTGTACAAAATTGATAGCGTCTACAAACAATGGGATTATTTTAGAAATTTTTTTTTTCCTAGTAATGGCAGCAATTAGCGATTTTTTGCGGGATGTTGCAGCAGACAAATTGGACACCTAGCTGACATTTGACACTTTTTTTTGGGGGACCAGTGACACTAATACAGTGATCAGTGCTATAAAAAAGCCCCTGTCACTGTACTAATGTCTCTGGCAGGGAAGGAATTAACACCAGGGGCGATCAAAGGGTTGTGTGTGCTCCTAGGGAGTGCTTTCTAACTGTGCGGGGGGTGGCTTAACTGGAGGAACAACGAGATCTGGGTTTCTGCTTAGCTGAAACACAACATCTCCATCTTCCTCTCTGACAGAAGTGGTCTGCTTTGTGTACATAGACAGACCACCGTCCTGTGTCTACTGTGAATGATCAGCGGGTTCTGGCAGACATCACGTCCACTGGACCCACTGATTTGCTCCTGCTGTGTCCAATCACAGCTGCAGCGGGTCGCCAGCGGCACACGCGCCCCAGACCCTGTGCACGAAAACACGTACAGGTACATGATTTTGCACAGGAGGGCTGCCCTGCCGCAGAATATCTGAGTGGGGCTATCCTTAAGAGGTTAAGAAAAACACAGACTGGGTGACAGGCAGTGAGGAGGAATCCGCTTCACCTCCAGTAGAACAAAAGCAAAAGAGAACTTGCATGGGAGAGGAGGAAGGAGAGGGGAAACTACACAAATATCTAATAAATCTCAATCTCCCCAGCCTAAAGGCAGTAGAACAGATTCAAGCTCTTTAACAAGCCAACAGCAGCAGATGATGGAGAAAGACCCAGACAACCTAAAAACTCTCCCTACAAAACCAGATATGGCAGATATGATGAATCATCTAGAACAAATGATTAAGGGAGAGCTGACTGCAGTGAGAAGAGACATACATGAAGGGACATACATATCCTGCAACAAGTAGAAGAGATAGAGAAACACCTTGATGAGCACAGGCAGGCTATAAATGGAGCTGTGAGCCAGAGCTGAGCCTGAATGGTTAGAAATAAGGAACATCTGATATAGACTTGAAGAACAAGAAAATGGGAGAACAATTTAAGGATCCGGGGCCTCCCAGAGGCCATTAAAGGTAAAGATTTGTAAGTCACTGTGCGGGGAGTGTTTAATTTAATCTAACCTCCACTCTGTTTACCGCATCTTAATCTTGA
Source organism: Lithobates pipiens (assembly GCF_037356315.1). NCBI lineage: Eukaryota > Metazoa > Chordata > Amphibia > Anura > Ranidae > Lithobates > Lithobates pipiens. The sequence continues at coordinate 193,087,103 of NW_027507758.1, read as the reverse complement.
TAACTGGAAAAAGAAGCCCCCTGACTGGGACAACTTGAAAGAATGTTCCTGGAACAACATTTGAAGCCTGAAGTAGGATACATGGACATAGACTATTTGGGGGGAACTTAGGTGGAGTGGTTATTGCTCACGCGCTTTGCAATAACCATCCCCTATTTTTGGTGGACGAAGCCTGGGGGCCCGCATGAACATATGGGGCCCTCCCGATTGTCCATATGGGCGATTGTGTAACATCGATTTACAGTGTTTTCCCAGGAGGGGGCTATTAGTTTTTGTTGGAGGAGGGCTTTATGGGGTTAGGTGTTGCTTATGCTATGCGTTTCTAATTTTATGTGTATTTTTGTTGGTCGTTAAATGGTGCAATCCTGGACCCCCATCCGATTCCAATGACCATATATATAGGGTTTGGCCCCCATTAAAATGATTAACTATAATGTAACACTAAGACATCAGATATATATCGGGAACCAAAAGAATATGCTGTCAATACAGCGATGTTACATAGTAGGTGAGGTTTAAAAAAAGACACAAGTCCATCAAGTCCAACCCAAGTGTGATTATATGTCAGTAATACATTGTATATCCCTGTATGTTGCGGTCGTTTCGGTGCCTAATAGTTTTTTAAACTATTGCTGCTCCCCGCTGAGACCAGTGCATGTGGAAGGGAATTTCACATCCTTGCCACTCTTACAGTAAAGAACCTTCTACGTCAGGGGTCTCAAACTGACGGTCCTCCAGAACTAAGTCCCATCATTCCTCTGCCTATGGGAGTTATGCTTGTAACTGTCAGCCTTGCAATGCCTGATGGGAAGTTTAGCTCTGCAACAGCTGGAGGGCCGTCAGTTTGAGACCTCTGCTCTGCGTAGTTTAAGGTTAAACCTCTTTTCTTCTCATTTTAATGAGTGGCCACATGTCTCATTAAACTCCCTTCCACAAAAAAAGTTTTATCCCTAATAACAGTATGGTATTTGTAAGTTGAAATCATATCCCCTCTCTAGCGTCTCTTCTCCAGAGAGAAAAGTTCAGTTCTCGCAACCTTTCCTCATAGCCAATATCCTCCAGACCCTTTCTTAGCTTAGTTTCCCTTTGTACTCGCTCCATTTCCAGTACATCCTTCCTGAGGACTGGTGCCCAGAACTGGACAACATACTCTAGGTGCAGCCAGACCAGAGTTTCGTAGAGCGGGAGAATTATCGTTTTATCTCTGGAGTTGATCCCCTTTTTAATACATGCCAATATTTTGTTTGCTTTGTTAGCAGCAGCTTGGCATTGCATGCCATTGCTGAGCCTATCATCTACTAGGACCTCTTTTTTATCCTAGATTCCCCCAGAGGTTCTCAACCCAGTGTATAGATTGCATTCATATTTTTGCCACCCAAATGCATTTTTTTAAATTTTTCTACAACAAACACATTTAAAATGGTCATCCAAAATTAGTCTCAATTCAAAACTCAACATGGTATTATGATCACTTCCCTAATAAGAGATCAAGGGAAATAGCAATAGGATTTGACAGGAATACACAATTTACATTGAAGGCTACAGAGTCTGACCGAGAAGGACAATATATATTTATTAAAGGATCACTATACACTATTAACTACACACCAGTAAATGTTTACTGCCTTAATAGATGACCTCCTTTCTTTTTGTAAAGGGTCCTTAAAGTTAGTGTAAAGTCTTGTAATTTTTTTAGTTAAAAATAACAAACATGTTATTCTTACCTGCTCTGTGCAGTGGATTTGCATAAAGCAGCCTGGATCCTCCTCTTCCTGGGTCCCTCTTCAGGGCTCCTGGCCCATCCCTCCTGTTGAGTAACCACACAGAAAGCAGCTTGTCATGTGGGGAACTGGGCCACAGCTCCTTGTGTCCATTCAGAAATAGAGCGGCAAGACGGCCCCGTGCCCTTTCTCTCCTCACTGGATGACTGACTGACACCAGCAGGAGCCAATGGCTGGACGCACACAAACAAACCAGTTCTTCCTGGATAATGCGATCACAAACACGAGGTGACGTCAGCGCGTCACTCCGTCCTACGCGTTCCGTAATAGGTTACTTCGTCCAGGGGATTTTTTTATTTTTTTATTTGTCACATTTGTTTATCCAATTGTTATAGTACTAGTTGGTAGTCTATATATGATATCTGGTGTGTTTTGGGTACTTACACCATTACTGTAGGCTGAAGTAGGGTTGGGTGTGCTTTCCGGTGGTAGATTCAGATTCACATGGCCTTTGAGTGGTTTCTTATGACCAGTGTAGTCTGACCCCATTTGGTAAGACAAGAAAATTATTTGGAATTCACGTTTTATTTCATTTAATTAAGTTTATAGGTGTAGTGCAATTCATAATTTCCTCATAAATGTATAGAGGCATTATATTCCAGACCAGTAGCTGAAGTATGAGAAAATGGGACCCTGTCGTGACTATTTGGCCTCTATAATGGGACACGACAGGGACGTCCACTCTCTCCATTGTTATTTGTGCTATCTCTATAACCCCCTCCTTTCTGTAATACGGGGCAAATCAAGATATCCAGGACATAGAAATAGCTGGGCAAGAACATTAGGTATCTGCATTTGCACGACATTATGTTTTATGTATCTAAGCCAAGACAGACACTAATAATTTAATGGAACTGAAAATATATAGGGTAATTTTAAATGTAAAGGTCAATGAAGAGAAGTCTGAAACATTAAACATCTCTGTTCACTTAGAGGAGAGTGGGGCCCCTCAACCCCTGTACTCTTTTAAATGGAAACAAAAGGGTTTGAAATATCTGGCCATAAACTTCAGCAACAGATTTATATCAGGATAATCATCTACCTCTCCTCAATAAAATCAAGTTGGACTTAAATGGTTATCCTACTGATAAGTTTTTTTGGCTGGGCAGAAGAAATGTGATTAAAATGGAGACTCGTCCTCTGTATATTTTTCAGGCACTCCCGATAAATATATAAGAGGGCTTATTTTAAAACTATTAGAGGACTGTTAAGGAAATTTATCTGGAAACAGAGGCGGAGGTGGAGTATAAAATGCTTGTTAGACTCAAGTTATCTTACCAGATTCTGAGAATCATTACAAAGTGGCAGTCCTGGCAAGAATAGTTGATTGGCGCATAGTGTCAGTGTTTAAAAAGTGGGTTCAATTATAGGATATAATCCTATGGAAGAGCGAGTTTGGGGTGGAAGAACTTGACTCGCCTGCACAGAGTCCTGACCTCAACCTGATAGAACACCTTTGGGTGAATTAGAGTGGAAACTGTAAGATGTGCCTTTTGGTCCACATCAGTGCCTGACCACACAAATGCGCTTCTGGAAGAATAGTCAAACATTCCCATGAACACACTCTTAAATCTTGTAGACAGCCTTCCTATAAGAGTTGAAGCTGTTCTAGCTGCAAAGGGTGGGTTAACGCAATATTGAACCCTGCGGACTAAGATGCCATTAAAGTTCATGTGCGTGTAAAGGCAAGCAACTACCCAATACTTTTGGTAATATAGTGTATATTGCTCCTTTGATAGGATCCTACGAGATACACCTTTTGCAAATGTTTGTCAATGTATTTATGTTGTGTTGTGTTTGAGACGTTAGTTTATTGGAAGAATACTGTATAGGCTTTTTTAAAGTAGTGTTTTATGCAATAGCATTTAAGAGAATCATCTACCTAATGTGAAACTTTGTGCTTGCTTTTTTTCTGCCCAGATAATCATTTCTGGGTCAAACTTGAGAGAAGCAATGTACAGGCGGGCAGCAGGGAAGGATATTGGGGGGTCAGCAGGGAAGAACACAAAAGGTCAAGCAGAGCAGAGTACACAGGGCAGCAGGGCACATTACAGTACCGGTTTCCCTCTAATGTTGTAGGATGCAGGGAAGTGACTAGAATAGTGCTGGTTGTGGTGCGCTGTTCCCCCGGGCCCCTCCCCCGACACCTGTTCATCCAATATGATCTACCTATCAGCTGCCTGCAACTGACAGGAAGATTGCTGTGGAACCCCTGAGGACCTCTCACAGAACCCTGGTTGAGAAACCCTGTTGTAGATCACCACTTTAGTCAAAGGGTTCTCCTTATTTTTTTTTTACTTAAAAGGACTTCTAGGGAGATTAGGCGTGAGCAATCCACCCATGCTATTTTTCAAAGCTGCACACATCAGTTAAATTGCTCTATGACAAAAGTATCAACTGTAACCAGATCTCTTCTAATAGCTCTAGACCAGTCAGCTAGGGTTTGACAGATTAAGGTGGTGACCAAGAAAGGTTGTCATGCAGGACCTGCCAAAAGAGAAAAAAGTTCTCAAAAGGGCCTCCAACCATTTGTCGGCAGGGTCCTTGAAAATAGATGCATCCTCCACCAAGATGGCAGATGCTTTGTTAAACTTGGACACTGCTGGATCCACAGAGGGGCAAGCCCGTCTTAAAGTCCTCCTCACAAGGCTGGTTTTTAAGAAGGTACAAATAGTTTGTCAGGATTTTTCCTGAACTGAGACCAGGGGATTATGAAGGCATCCAATGCCAGTGCTAGAGGACCCTTGGGCCTGGCCACAAACAGAGGCAACAATGTTGAATCTGGAGGCCAGCATATCCACATCCAGGGTTCCCCATCTCAAATGTATAAGGCTGAATAGCGCAGGGTGAAGGGCCAATTCCCCTTGGTTCAGGCAGTGATGGCAGGTAATCTGACTTCCATTTATCCACTTCAGGGATGTGGACAACAAAGATTGCTGGACAGTGTTTCTCTGTCCATGAGTTAATCTAGCTTGCTACCTTGAAAGCTGCATGACTCCTGGTACCCCCTTGGTGGTTGATTTAGGCCATAGTCATGGCATTGTCTCATTGCACCCTAACTGGGTGTCCTCTTACAAGGGGTGTGCAGTGAAGAAGAGCCAACCTTATCACCTTTAGCTCAATAATATTGATTGTGAGCCTGGCTTCCAGCTATGGCCATGCTCCCTGAATTATGTGCGACTGGAACTGGCAAAAAAAAAACGGCATCTGTGATTATCACTTTCTAGTGATATGGAGGGAATCACTTCCCCATTGCTAAACCTGGACTGGAGAGATCCACCAAGCTAGGGACTTCCTTGACTGGCTGGACAGGTGCATATGTAGGCTGACAGCATGCTCAGAGGATGCTCTAGGCTTTGTGAGGCTTAGGCATAACTTAGACATGAGGCCCCACTCACGTACATAAGGGAAAAAATAATTCAAGCAGTAAAATTGAATTGCATATTAAGAGTACTGGTGTCGGTGTCCTATTTCAAAGATGGTGCAAGTGCTGACATGCTCTCAGTACTGGTGTCGGGGCACTCCATCTCAGTGCAGTGTGCTCTCTCTAAGTCAGGCTTGTCCAAAGTCTGGCCCGCGGCCCACGATCCGGTTTTGAATGGCCCGCCTGGTTATTTAAACATGTATATCTTTTGTGGCCCCCAACGATCTTCCAGCGCCGGGGGCTACAAAAGATATATAGTCTGGCTGCCTCAGAGGGAAGATGCGGCGGGACGAGGGCCGTGCACACAGGAGGAGTATCTCCTGTTTACACGGCAGTCTCTGTAATAGGAAGTCCCGTCTCCGGCGCTGCCATTGGACAACGGTTCTGTCAATCAAAGGAGGCGGGACTTTCTGTTAACCACTTAAGGACCGCCGTATTGCCAATGTACGTCAACACAATGGCACAGGCAGGCACAAGCACGTACATGTACGTGCCTGCCTTCCAGCGGGTGGGGGGTCCGATCGGACCCCCTCCCGCTGGATACGGCGGTCCATTTCCCTCCGGGAGCGTTCCGTGATGAGGGGATGGCCGTTGGTTTTCGGCCACCCCCTCTGGCCACCCCCTCTGGATCTGGCCAATGAGAAGCTTCCTCCCACTGTGTATTGTTTACACAGGAAGGAGGAAGTGATGTCATTCTCCTCGGGGCGGTCTTTTTGACCGGACTACGAGAAGACACAAAGTAAGTGTGCACCAACACTACACTGACATGTAGGTACACACAGGCAGGCGCTAGGTACCCCGATATACTACCCAATAATGGTTTTAACCCCGATTGCTGCTAGTTAACCCTTTCACCCCCTTTTGCCAGTGTCACTAAGCGATCATTTTTCTGATCGCTGCATTAGTGTCGCTAGGTAGCTACCGTATATACTCGAGTATAGGCCGACCCGAATATAAGCCGAGGCCCCCAATTTACCCCCAAAAAACTGGAAAACTTATTGACTCGTGTATAAGCCGAGGGTGAGACATGGCTGTCCATCCCTGTGTGTGTGTCCGTCCATCCCTGTGTGTCCATCCATCCCTGTGTGTGTATCCATCCATCCATCCATCCCTGTGTGTGTGTGTGTGTGTGTGTGTGTATTCATCCATCCATCCATCCCTGTGTGTGTGTGTGTGTGTGTGTATCCATCCATCCATCCATCCCTGTGTGTGTGTGTGTATCCATCCATCCATCCATCCCTGTGTGTGTGTGTGTGTGTGTGTGTGTGTGTGTGTGTGTGTGTCCGTGCAGCCGTGTGTGTGTGTGTGTGTGTGTGTGTGTGTGTGTCCGTGCAGCCTTGTGTGTGTGTCCAGCCTACCTGTGTCCCAAGCCTCCGTCCCGAGCCGCCGTCGTCCCGAGCCTCCTCCGACCCGTGCCGTGCCTCCTCTGTCCCGTGCCTCCTCCGTCCCGTGCCGTGCCTCCTCCTTCCCGTGCCTCCTCCGTCCCGTGCCGTGCCTCCTCCGTCCCGTGCCTCCTCCGTCCCGTGCCGTGCCGATGGATCGCCGCTCTTCTCGGCGGCCATTCTACAATTCAAAATTCCGCCTCCGCCTGTGATAGGCGGAACACTCAATTTCCCAGCAGCCTGTGTTCCGCCTATCACGGACATCCTCTCATACTCGTCCGTAGTATGAGAATGAGCGGATGTCCGTGATAGGTGGAACACTGACTGCTGGGAAATTCAGTGTTCCGCCTATCACAGGCGGAGGCGGAGAAGGAGGCGCGGCTTTTAAATTTTAATGTCCGCCGTCTGTCTGCTCGATACGCTGATCGAGCAGTCAGACAGCGGTGACTCGAGTATAAGCCGAGGGGGCACTTTCAGCCTCAAAAAAGAGGCTGAAAATCTCGGCTTATACTCGAGTATATACGGTAGTTATTTTTTTAGGTTCACCGCCAGGTTTTTATAGCGCTAGGTACCCCGATATACTACCCAATTATGGTTTTAACCCCCTGATTGCCGCTAGTTAACCCTTTCACCCCCTTTTGCCAGTGTCACTAAGCGATAATTTTTCTGATCGCTGCATTAGTGTCGCTAGGTAGCTAGTTATTTTTTTAGGTTCACCGCCAGGTTTTTATAGCGCTAGGTACCCCCATATACTACCCAATTGCCCCTAGTTAACCCTTTCACCAGCGATCACAGTATAAGTGTCACTGGTGATGCTGGTTAGCCAGTTAGTTATTTAGGTTCCCCGTCAGGTTTTTATATAGCGCCAGGGACCCCCATATACTACCTAATAAAAATTTGAACCCCCTGATTGCCCCTAGTTAACCCTTTCACCACTGATCACCATATAAGTGTTACGGGTGACTCTGGTTAGTTTGTTTTTTATAGCATCAGGGCACCCACCATTCATTACCCAATAAAGGTTTAACCCCCTGATCACCCGGCGGGTGATATCAATTAGGTTTTAGGGTCAGGGTCTGCATCGCCCCAGGCAGCGCTAGGTTAGTGCCAGTACCGCTAACACCCATGCGCAAAGCATAAACCTCCCGTAGTGGTATAGAATCTGAACAGATCAATATCTGATCTGATCAGATCTATACTAGCGTCCCCAGCAGTTTAGGGTTCCAAAAAAACGCATTGTTAGCGGGATCAGCCCAGATATCTGCTAGCACCTGCGTTTTGCCCCTCTGCCCAGCCCACCCAAGTGCAGTATCGATCGATCACTGTCACTTACAAAACACTAAACACATAACTGCAGCGATCGCAGAGTCAGGCCTGATCCCTGCGATCGCTAACAGTTTTTTTGGTAGCATTTTATATTTAAATCCGGAAGGCAGTGCTTGGTTTTCGGGTGCCCGTACGTGGCTAGGCTCCCAAAAAGTCCCCCACATGTGGTATCCCCGTACTCGGGAGAAGCAGCAGAATTTATTTTGGGGTGTAATTTGACTTATGCCCATAGCATGTGTGAGCAATATATCATTTAGTGACAACTTTGTGCAAAAAAAAAAAAGTTTGTAATATTCCCGCAACTTGTGGCAAAATATAAAATATTCCATGGACTCAACATGCCTCTCAGTAAATAGCTTGGGGTGTCTACTTTCCAAAATGGGGTCATTTTGGGGGGTTTTGTGCTATTTTGGCATTTTATGGCCTTCGAAACTGTGATAGGTAGTGAGGAATAAAATCAAAAATTTACACCCTTAGAAATCCTGAAGGTGGTGATTGGTTTTCGGGGGGTGCTGTGCGCAACTAGACTCCCAAAAAGTCCCACACATGTGGTATCCCCATACTCGGGAGAAGCAGCAGAATGTATTTTGGGGTGTCATTTCACATATGCCCATGGCATGTGTGAGCAATATATCATTTAGTGACAACTTTTTGTAAAAAAAAAAAAATTTTTTTATTTTTTGTCATTATTCAATCCCTTGGGACAAAAAAAATAAATAAAAATATTCAATGGTCTCAACATGGCCCTCAGCAAATAGCTCCGGGTGTCTGCTTTCCAAAATGGGGTCATTTGGGGGGGTTTTGTGCCATCTTGGCATTTTATGGCCTTCAAAACTGTGATAAGTAGTGAGGAGTAAAATAAAAAAATGTATGCCCTTAGAAATCCTGAAGGCGGTGCTTGGATTTCGGGGTCCCGTACGCGGCTAGGCTCCCAAAAAGTCCCACACATGTGGTATCCCTGTACTCAGGAGAAGCAGCAGAATGTATTTTGGGGTGTCATTTCACATATGCCCATGGCATGTGTGAGCAATATATCATTTAGTGACAACTTTTTGTAAATTTTTTTTTTTTTTTTTGTCATTATTCAATCCCTTAGGACAAAAAAAATAAATATTCAATGGGCTCAACATACTCAATTTCCTTGGGGTGTCTACTTTCCAAAATGGGGTCATTTGGGGGGGTTTGTACTGCCCTGCCATTTTAGCACCTCAAGAAATGAGATAGGCAGTCATAAATTAAAAGCTGTGTAAATTCCAGAAAATGTACTCTAGTTTGTAGACGCTATAACTTTTGCGCAAACCAAAAAATATACGCTTATTGACATTTTTTTTACTAAAGACATGTGGCTGAATAAATGTTGCCCTCAATGTATGACTAAAATTTAGTTTATTCGATTTTTCTTATAACAAAAAGAAGAAAATATCTTCTTTTTTCAAAATTTTCGCTCTTTTTCCATTTATATCGCAAAAAATAAAAAATCGCAGAGGCAATCAAATACCATCAAAAGAAAGCTCTATTTGTGGGAAGAAAAGGACGCAAATTTCGTTTGGGTGCAATATTGCATGACCGCGCAATTACCAGTTAAAGCAGCGCAGTGCGAAATTGGAAAAAGACCTCTGGTCCTTAAGGTGTTTATTGGTCCGGGGCTGAAGTGGTTAAAGAGGCTGCTGTACAAACAGGAGATTCTCCTGTAGGATGTCTTTGGCGCCCGTCCTGCCCCCTCCAAGGCTGCACTGATGGAAATGGTGGGTGCATTCTTGGTAACTGTGGGGCTGCATTCCTAGCAATGGTGAGTGAATACCTGGCAATGGTGGGTCCGCAGATGGGCACTGACCCTTATTTTGCTTCACAGTTCTTTATTTAAAATTTTACTTTTTTTTCCCCCGAAACTCCCCTCTTAAAGTGAAGGTGCGTGCTATATACGCCAATAAACACAGTATATCCAAATAATACACCTGAGTTCATCTCTTCACCACACACAGCTACAAAGGCAAGAGAATAATTGTTGGGCAGTGTATTAGTGCTTGAATGAACACACTTAGACCAAATTTTAATGGCTCAAAGAATGTCAGGCAAAATGGTTCGGCCCTCACGCATGTTCATTTCATCAAATTTGGCTCTCTTCAAAAAAAGTTTGGACACCCCTGCTCCAAGTGCTGATGTCAGTGTACACTCTGCTAGTGCTGGTGTCAGGGCTCTTTCTCTCTCAGTGCTGGTGTCAGGGCTCTGTCTCTCTCAGTGCTGGTGTCAGGGCTCTGTCTCTCTCAGTGCTGGTGTCAGGGCTCTGTCTCTCTCAGTGCTGGTGTCAGGGCTCTGTCTCTCTCAGTGCTGGTGTCAGGGCTCTGTCTCTCTCAGTGCTGGTGTCAGGGCTCTGTCTCTCTCAGTGCTGGTGTCAGGGCTCTGTCTCTCTCAGTGCTGGTGTCAGGGCTCTGTCTCTCTCAGTGCTGGTGTCAGGGCTCTGTCTCTCTCAGTGCTGGTGTCAGGGCTCTGTCTCTCTCAGTGCTGGTGTCAGGGCTCTGTCTCTCTCAGTGCTGGTGTCAGGGCTCTGTCTCTCTCAGTGCTGGTGTCAGGGCTCTGTCTCTCTCAGTGCTGGTGTCAGGGCTCTGTCTCTCTCAGTGCTGTACTCACATATAGAGCTTCTTGAACTCAGTCTCATAGAAGAGAAGGGGCTGTGCGAAAATTTCAGCACCAAAGGGGTCTCAGCATCCCTGTTGGGCAGCAGTAGGTCCCCTCGGACTCCTCAGAGTGGAAGAACTCCTGGTGGGAGATAGCCACAGAGAAGCCAATCGTGAGCAGTGGTACACAGAATGAAGAGCGCCTTTCCCACCATGGCTGAGGATCGCATTGGACCGAGTTGGGACCTCCCAACCACCGCAGTGGAGCCCTGGATGCCTGGGGATGAAGGTGGAGTGGAGTCAGGTCAGGCGGATCCGGGTTGTCAATCACAGGCAGGCACAGGACTGAGCAGACCTGACTAAACCCCAGTCACATGCACACCTCCCCAGTCACATGTTGCATGCTCATCCCCCCATCGCATGCACACACTCCAGTCGCATGTACCCCCCAGTCGCATGCACACACGTCCCCCCAGTCGCATGCACATACGTCCCCCCAGTCGCATGCACACACATCCCCCCAGTCGCATGCACACACATCCCCCCAGTCGCATGTTCACCTCCTAGTGACATGCACACACCCCACAATCACATGCACACACACCCCAATCACGTTAACCCCCCCAGTGACATGTACACACCCCCCAATCATGTTAACCCCCCAGTGACATGCACACACCCCCAATCACGTTAACCTACCAGTGACATGCACACACCCCCAATCACATGTTAACCCCCCAGTGACATGAATTCACCCCCATTCACATTGTCACCCCACCAGTGACACACACAACCCCCAATCACATTGTCACCCCACCTAGTGACATACACACACCCCAATCACACTGTCACCCCACCTAGTGACATACACACACCCCCCAATCCCATGTTCACCCCCCCATAGTGACATGCACACACCCCCCAATCACACACGTTCACCCCCCAGTCACATGCACACACCCCCCAATCACACACATGTTCATCCCCCCAGTCACATTCACACTCCCCCCTCCCCCCTCCCATGTACCTCACACATAGAGGCTCTGTCCCCTTACAGCTAAGTCATTGCATTCTCAGCTCAGCAGTCAGTCAGTTGCACACAGACAGGCTACAGTGAGTGAACTGGAATTGTCTCCGTCTCCACCACAGAAGCCCCGTCCCGGAAGGATGGTGGACTCGCAATCCTGAGGAGGTGCCAGCCGTGCCCAGCCCTTGCACAAAATATCAGCTCAAGTGACGGACAGCATTTAATGGTGGGGAGGTGAGGGGCGGGGCAGTTGTCTGTCTCTGTCGGCTGTTCCAAAGGAGACTGGGCAGTGTGGTGTAATAGAGCAGAGAAGGAGGAGTAGGACTGTTTGCAAACTGAATGAGGTGGGCACGAAGCTCAGCTGCACTGACTGCACTAGGATTGATGCAGGAGGATAGCAGAGCGGGCAAACTAGGCAGCGGCGAGGCCTTAGGCCATCGCCATAATTAGAGAGCAGCCTCTGAGCATGCTTGTTCAATGCCAACAAGATGTTCTGTTGGAGAGGTCTCAAACGAAATAACAGCAGAGTAACAAACTAAAAGTGATTGTCTCCTCCTAAAAAGTGTAGCGCTGATGAAGTCCTTCTTGGGCCTTCATACAAAAGAGTCATGAAGTGCCTTCTTCGGAATTCTTTCTAAACTTACATTTGTGACTTGGATACAGATAATATGCAGCACCTCATATTTCCCCTTTAGGAAAATGAGCTTGGAGCACACTTATCTGCCCTCTCCTGGGATGCCCAAACACATTTCTGCTATTTACACAACATTGAATAGCCATGGCTGTCAACCATCTCCAACATGCAGCATTGGGAATAAGATCTTGCGACCTCTATCGATCTTGAGGACTAAGGAATCAAAAAGGATCAAAAAGCAAAATGCTCTTAACATAACTATCCTGGAATCAGGTTACAAAGTTTTTCTGAGGTGCTATTGGGTCCCTGCCACATAGCTAATCATAGTGATGCTTCAGGGGTTGTGGCGAACATGATGACACCCTCCAAGTCTGGTGGGTTTGTCCGAGATTGATTGCATTTTGGTCCAGTCTTTGGATTGCCGCCTAACCCAATTAGGGGGTGGGCAACTACATGGCACATGAGGTTTAATGTAGAAAAATTTAAAATAATGCATTTGGGTGGCAAACATATGAAATGCAATCTACTCACTAGGGGGTGAACCTCTGGGGGACTTTAGGATGGAAAAGTACCTGGGGGTCCTAGTAGATGATGGGCAGGTACAGGTGTTCCTGAATCTTAGTCATTGGCAAGCAAGGAGGGGTTGCTGCTTTAATAAAATACAGATCTGGTTCTACTGGTTTATCTACAAATGTGTATATTTAACAAAAAGAAAATATGTTACATCAATTCAAAAGTGCTTCAAGGTAAATGTTGCAACAAAGAACAAAATAAAATACTAAATTGAATATTGAAACAATGATTTGTTAAGTGAAATGACCTGCTTGTTGCAGTAGCACATAATGTGTGATAGAATTAATATTATCAGTCTGCGATTAAAGACATCGTACAAGCACACCGTACTGTGTTACCTCGGCATATATTTCAATGATCTTTGCCTCCTCCTTATGGTATATTCTGGAATTGTCAGTTGAATAATATAACAGGCAAGAGTCTCCTTCACTACACAACCTGAAGAAGAAAGATAATTTTTTATTATAAAGCGCCAACATATCCTGCAGCATACAAAGGATTAACAAATACAAAAAACATGAACATTGCCTAATAATTAAACTGAGTGACACTGCTAGTTGTGCATATATTTACTCTAAAATTAAACAAAATCCAAATACCATTATTGCTCTATTATGAGACCTTTGCTTTCATTTTTGCAACTCCCCTTTTTTTGATGAGCAGATGGGGCAATGAGTCTGTATTAATTCTGTGTACGAAAATGGATACTTTATTTTGTCTGCGTAATACCACTAACACCCAGAGAAAGGATGAGTGTCTTACCAGTTAAAGCTCAGCTCTGGGCAACTAAAAATATATAACATGCAATGGGGCTGTGCCCACACTGCAAGGGTTAAATCACTCACTTTTCCCACTCTGGCGATGGACTGTCCCTCCTCATAATCACATCAAATGTAGGGCTCATAGGGTGACGAGTGTGCCTGGGCACACCCTAACAATCCCTGCGTGTTAGTGTAGCCGCATACTGGCTGTCTCCCAAGATCTGCCCACTGGGCTGCTGTGAAATGTTGCATCCAAGAGTGTGTGTAGCCCACACTGCCCGTGAAACAGTTTCACATCAAGCAGATAGTGAGGCTTGCAAAAGCCGCTCATTGTGTGTGAAACTGGCCAGTATTGGAACTGCTTGCAGGGAGAGAGACCAGCTGTCAAAACTCAGCGGTGATGTGGGGACCAAACAGCTATCAAAACACCAGCGGATGGGGTCTGGGTGGGCCGCTATGTGTACATGGCTCCACCCCGTTCTTAAGCAGCCCAATCATTGGCTGGTGTTTAATAGCCGTTTAGTCCTGCCCATCCCCGACACTACTGCTAAGTTTTGACAGCTGGTCCCCCTGCAAGCAGTTACACACACCGAGTGGCTCTTA